>NC_069499.1:423409985-423682485 GCF_027579735.1 Bombina bombina
GATTTTGAATTGGTTCACAGTGCTGGCTGGAAATATAATTGGCCTCATTTGGGTACACAGTCATGTTTGTTCACAGAATTTTCTATCAAGGGAACAGTGATCCATTTTTTTCACCTATGTTCTACTGAAGATCTCCCATAGCCCTTACCTGAATGCATCTTTTAGATCTTATCAGGTGATGCAAATTTAAATTGTTTGTTTTGAAGCTAGTTAAACATGCTAGGCTAACAGCACTTACATTCACACCAGTATGTGTGAGAGATAATTGGAAGATCTGCAATATTTTGCAGCTGAAGATGCTTAAGAAAAAAAACAAAAAAACCTTGTCCCTGTGAGACTAGATTCTTGCCCTAATGTTACATATTTTTAACCATAAACATTATGTTGTAATCTTTAAAACATTCCCTTTTTTGTTCTGTTTGGTTTTTATTAGAGTGCAGAGAACAAATGTTGACTTGCACACCACTAAATAGAATGTCAGACACTCTTAATGCCTCTGATCTATACAGAAAAATAATTATGAATAATGAACAAATGGTAAAACCCTCCTGATTAATTAGTGGAATAAAACTCTCATTTTTTTTCAGGGCCCGCCTACAGATGCTCCTGCCGTGGACACAGCAGAGCAGGTGTACATCTCCTCACTGGCTTTGCTGAAGGTAAGCGTCAAAGTCTATTTAAGAACTCATTTAATACTGAGTAGTCAAACAAATTTATGTTCCTGGTACAGGTACAAAACTCTTTATCCAAAAGGCTTGGAATTTGGAACAATTTAGATTTTGAAATATTTGTATATTTGCGACTAAAATAGCACAGCTTGGAGAATTGATGAGACCAAGTGTAAACAACAATATTTTATGTCATTAACATCTCATATTATCATTATATTATGTGCTATGTGTTTAAAATACTAATCCTTATACATTATAGGTTGGTTAAAGAGATTAGATTGTATTTTCTATACATATATGCATAGTATGTATCTAAAACTATTTCAATGGAAATTATTTGCCTACAAATTGCATGTCTTATAAAGCATTTAAACTATATTTTAATATATCAATATTATTTTGGTAACTTAGGTCACTCTAGGGACATAGCCCTTGAAAAGCCATCTTCTCTGTTAGGGACATATATGCGTTCCTGCACTGATCAAGAAGTCTCTCTGTAGCATGTTGCAGATCTCGTAGAATGCACTCCATCCTATTTAGGGAAGTGGTTAAAAAAACACCATATTTAAGTTGTAAATGACATGAAACATGGAAAAAATAAACAATGAAAGTACTTTGCACCATCCTTTTCTTTTCTTCTTTTAAATACTATGTGTAATTAAACATTTTAGGGCTGAGTTAATATATTACAGTAGAAAGTTATTTAATTGCAATAATTATGAAACCTATGAATATCCTTATTATTTTTGAAGGTAAAAATAAAAAAATCTCTTAATAGTAAAGGCTGGATAAAAAGGCTCATTATATAGTGTTGGTTAAATCCCCTAGTACATGGAAATGTTAATAATTGTCAGTATTTATTGTGAGAAGCTTTTTGTATCAGGAGCACTATAACTCACGTCATTGTCAAAATGATACTGTTTTTAGTTTAAGGAAATATTAGGATACAGAACTGTTGATTAAGTGAATACATAAAAACTAGTGCAGCCATAAATAAACTATTACATTTTTAAGGGTAGATTTGCACATTATATGAGCTCATGGCACATTCTTTTTTTGAAGTATCTTATATGCATTAGGAGTTTGACAAATCCCAGGAGGCCGTGGGTCCAAGAGTTCTATACATACTTTTCCATCCTAATGGGAGGAGAGTCCGCTGCTTCATTCATTACTTGTGGGAATTCAAAACCTGGCCACCAGGAGGCGGCAAAGACACCCTAGCCAAAGGCTTAAATACTTCCCCCACTTCCCTCATCCCCCAGTCATTCTTTGCCTTTTGTCACAGGAGGTTGGCAGAGAAGTGTTGGAAGATTAAAGATAGTCTCTTATTGAGGGTAGTACTCTTCAAAATGGGACTGGAGTTTTAAGTAGTCCTGTCAGTCTCTCAGTGAGAGCATGGATGAAAGTTAGTCTTGAGATGCCGGGAATGTCTTTCTGCAAAACCATCCGACTCATATTAACAATCAGCGTTGACAAGTTTTGCTACCTGTTTTGTTCACTCAAGTCCATGTCAGAAGCGAGGCTACTATCTGTCACACTTGAAGGGCCATGTTCCTGTTCCATAGCATAGATTCCGGTAAGATTGTTTCATTTTACTTTGATGTATGTAATGTAAACAAAGAAGTCAGGGTCTCTGTGGGACTCTTATCCTATGGAATCGAGGGGTAATATCTCATGAGGGGGGTTATTGAACAGGGGGACATTAATCATGTTTGTTATGTGATTCTATCTGCTAATGTGTAGTGTCACTTGGGCTCGTGGCTACCGGAACATAACAGACTCTTTTTGTCAGGCTGCACGGTCCTTGTGGAATTGGCGTTTTTCTTCTGTTAAGTGTGATCAGTCCACGGGTCATCATTACTTCTGGGATATTACTCCTCCCCAACAGGAAGTGCAAGAGGATTCACCCAGCAGAGCTGCATATAGCTCCTCCCCTCTACGTCACTCCCAGTCATTCTCTTGCACCCAACGACTAGATAGGATGTGTGAGAGGACTATGGTGATTATACTTAGTTTTATATCTTCAATCAAAAGTTTGTTATTTTAAAATATCACCGGAGTGTGTTATTACCTCTCTGGCAGAGTTTGAAGAAGAATCTACCAGAGTTTTGCTATGATTTTAGCCGGAGTAGTTAAGATCATATTGCTGTTCTCGGCCATCTGAGGAGTGAGGTAAACTTCAGATCAGGGGACAGCGGGCAGATGAATCTGCATAGAGGTATGTAGCAGTTTTTATTTTCTGACAATGGAATTGATGAGAAAATCCTGCCATACCGATATAATGTCATGTATGTATACTTTACACTTCAGTATTCTGGGGAATGGTACTTCACTAGAATTACACTGTAAGAAATACATAAAGCTGTTTAATAACTAGAGATTATGTTTAACGTTTTTGCTGGAATGTAAAATCGTTTTCATTTGCTGAGGTACTGTGTGAATAAATGTTTGGGCACTATTTTTCCACTTGGCAGTTGCTTAATCTGTTTTTCTGACAGTTTCTGTTCTCCCTCACTGCTGTGTGTGAGGGGGAGGGGCCGTTTTTTGGCGCTTTTACTATGCATCAAATATTTCAGTCAGCAACTCATTGTATTCCCTGCATGATCCGGTTCATCTCTACAGAGCTCAGGGGTCTTCAAAACTTATTTTGAGGGAGGTAATTTCTCTCAGCAGTTGTGAGAATTATAGTTTGACTGAGATAAAAAACGTTTATTCTGTAATTTGTTTCCTGCTTTCAGAATTTGTTATCTTTGCTAATGGGATTAAACCTTTGCTAAAGTTGTGTTGTTTACAAGGATTGAGGCTATAACTGTTTCAATTTATTAATTTTCAACTGTCATAGATCTTCTGTGCTTCTTAAAGGCACAGTACATTTTAATATTATTCTAATTGAATTGTATTTCCAAGTTGCAAGTTTATTTGCTAGTGTGTTAAACATGTCTGATTCAGAGGATGATACCTGTGTCATTTGTTGCAATGCCAAAGTGGAGCCCAATAGAAATTTATGTACTAACTGTATTGATGCTACTTTAAATAAAAGTCAATCTGTACAAATTGAACAAATTTCACCAAACAACGAGGGGAGAGTTATGCCGACTAACTCGCCTCACGTGTCAGTACCTACATCTCCCGCTCAGAGGGAGGTGCGTGATATTGTAGCGCCGAGTACATCTGGGCGGCCATTACAAATCACATTACAGGATATGGCTACTGTTATGACTGAGGTTTTGGCTAAATTACCAGAACTAAGAGGTAAGCGTGATCACTCTGGGGTGAGAACAGAGTGCGCTGATAATATTAGGGCCATGTCAGACACTGCGTCACAGGTGGCAGAACATGAGGACGGAGAACTTCATTCTGTGGGTGACGGTTCTGATCCAAACAGACTGGATTCAGATATTTCAAATTTTAAATTTAAACTGGAAAACCTCTGTGTATTACTAGGGGAGGTGTTAGCGGCTCTGAATGATTGTAACACAGTTGCAATACCAGAGAAAATGTGTAGGTTGGATAAATATTTTGCGGTACCGACGAGTACTGAGGTTTTTCCTATACCTAAGAGACTTACTGAAATTGTTACTAAGGAGTGGGATAGACCCGGTGTGCCGTTCTCACCCCCTCCGATATTTAGAAAAATTTTTCCAATAGACGCCACCACAAGGGACTTATGGCAAACGGTCCCTAAGGTGGAGGGAGCAGTTTCTACCTTAGCTAAGCGTACCACTATCCCGGTGGAGGATAGCTGTGCTTTTTCAGATCCAATGGATAAAAAGTTAGAGGGTTACCTTAAGAAAATGTTTGTTCAACAAGGTTTTATATTGCAACCCCTTGCATGCATTGCGCCGATCACGGCTGCAGCGGCATTCTGGATTGAGTCTCTGGAAGAGAACATTGGTTCAGCTACTCTGGACGACATTACGGACAGGCTTAGAGTCCTTAAACTAGCTAATTCATTCATTTCGGAGGCCGTAGTACATCTTACTAAACTTACGGCGAATAATTCAGGATTCGCCATTCAGGCACGCAGGGCGCTGTGGCTAAAATCCTGGTCAGCTGATGTTACTTCTAAGTCTAAATTGCTTAATATACCTTTCAAAGGGCAGACCTTATTCGGGCCCGGGTTGAAAGAGATTATCGCTGACATTACAGGAGGTAAAGGCCATGCCCTGCCTCAGGACAAAGCCAAGACTAGACAGTCTAATTTTCGTTCCTTTCGTAATTTCAAAGCAGGAGCAGCATCAACTTCCTCTGCACCAAAACAGGAAGGAGCTGTTGCTCGCTACAGACAAGGCTGGAAACCTAACCAGTCCTGGAACAAGGGCAAGCAGACTAGGAAACCTGCTGCTGCCCCTAAAACAGCATGAATTGAGGGCCCCCGATCCGGGATCGGATCTAGTGGGGGGCAGACTTTCTCTCTTCGCCCAGGCTTGGGCAAGAGATGTTCAGGATCCCTGGGCGCTAGAGATAATATCTCAGGGATACCTTCTGGACTTCAAATACTCTCCTCCAAGAGAGAGATTTCATCTTTCAAGATTGTCAACAATCCAGACAAAGAAAGAGGCGTTTCTACGCTGCGTACAAGAGCTCTTGTTAATGGGAGTAATCCATCCAGTTCCACGATCGGAACAGGGACAGGGGTTTTACTCAAATCTGTTTGTGGTTCCCAAAAAAGAGGGAACTTTCAGACCAATCCTGGACTTAAAGATCCTAAACAAATTCCTAAGAGTTCCATCGTTCAAGATGGAGACTATTCGGACAATTTTACCTATGATCCAAGAGGGTCAATACATGACCACTGTAGATTTAAAAGATGCTTACCTTCACATACCGATTCACAAAGATCATTATCGGTACCTAAGGTTTGCCTTCCTAGACAGGCATTACCAGTTTGTGGCTCTTCCATTCGGATTGGCTACAGCTCCAAGAATCTTCACAAAGGTTCTGGGTGCTCTTCTGGCGGTACTAAGACCGCGGGGAATCTCGGTAGCTCCATACCTAGACGACATTCTGATACAAGCTTCAAGCTTTCAAACTGCCAAGTCTCATACAGAGTTAGTGCTGGCATTTCTAAGGTCACATGGATGGAAGGTGAACGAAAAGAAAAGTTCACTCGTTCCACTCACAAGAGTTCCCTTCCTGGGGACTCTTATAGATTCTGTAGAAATGAAGATTTACCTGACAGAGGACAGGCTAACAAGACTTCAAAGTGCTTGCCGCACCCTTCATTCCATTCAACACCCGTCAGTGGCTCAATGCATGGAGGTAATCGGCTTAATGGTAGCGGCAATGGACATAGTACCCTTTGCACGCTTACACCTCAGACCACTGCAACTGTGCATGCTAAGTCAGTGGAATGGGGATTACTCAGACTTATCCCCTTCTCTGAATCTGGATCAAGAGACCAGAAATTCTCTTCTATGGTGGCTTTCTCGACCACATCTGTCCAGGGGGATGCCATTCAGCAGACCAGACTGGACAATTGTAACAACAGACGCCAGCCTTCTAGGTTGGGGTGCCGTCTGGAATTCTCTGAAGGCTCAGGGACAATGGAGTCAGGAGGAGAGTCTCCTGCCAATAAACATTCTGGAATTGAGAGCAGTTCTCAATGCCCTCCTGGCTTGGCCCCAGTTGACAACTCGGGGGTTCATCAGGTTTCAGTCGGACAACATCACGACTGTAGCTTACATCAACCATCAGGGAGGGACAAGAAGCTCCCTAGCTATGATGGAAGTATCAAAGATAATTTGCTGGGCAGAGTCTCACTCTTGCCACCTGTCAGCAATCCACATCCCGGGAGTGGAGAACTGGGAGGCGGATTTCTTAAGTCGTCAGACTTTTCATCCGGGGGAGTGGGTCTTTGCCCAAATACTTCGACGTTGGGGCAAACCAGAGATAGATCTCATGGCGTCTCGACAGAACGCCAAGCTTCCTCGTTACGGGTCCAGATCCAGGGATCCAGGAGCAGTCCTGATAGATGCTCTGACAGCACCTTGGGACTTCAGGATGGCTTACGTGTTTCCACCCTTCCCGTTGCTTCCTCGATTGATTGCCAGAATCAAACAAGAGAGAGCATCAGTGATTCTAATAGCACCTGCGTGGCCACGCAGGACTTGGTATGCAGACCTGGTGGACATGTCATCCTGTCCACCTTGGTCTCTACCTCTGAAACAGGACCTTCTGATACAGGGTCCCTTCAAACATCAAAATCTAACTTCTCTGAAGCTGACTGCTTGGAAATTGAACGCTTGATTTTATCAAGACGTGGATTTTCTGAGTCAGTTATTGATACCTTAATACAGGCTAGGAAACCTGTTACCAGAAAGATTTACCATAAGATATGGCGTAAATACCTATATTGGTGTGAATCCAAAGGTTACTCTTGGAGTAAGGTTAGGATTCCTAGGATATTGTCTTTTCTACAAGAAGGTTTAGAAAAGGGTTTATCTGCTAGTTCATTAAAGGGACAGATCTCAGCTCTGTCCATTCTGTTACACAAACGTCTGTCAGAAGTTCCTGACGTCCAGGCTTTTTGTCAGGCTTTGGCCAGAATTAAGCCTGTGTTTAAAACTGTTGCTCCACCATGGAGTTTAAACCTTGTTCTTAATGTTTTACAGGGCGTTCCGTTTGAACCCCTTCATTCCATTGATATAAAGTTGTTATCTTGGAAAGTTCTATTTTTAATGGCTATTTCCTCGGCTCGAAGAGTCTCTGAATTATCAGCCTTACATTGTGATTCTCCTTATTTGATTTTTCATTCGGATAAGGTAGTCCTGCATACTAAACCTGGGTTCTTAACTAAGGTAGTTACTAACAGGAATATCAATCAAGAGATTGTTGTTCCTTCTTTATGCCCAAATCCTTCTTCAAAGAAGGAACGTCTACTGCACAACCTGGATGTAGTCCGTGCTCTAAAATTTTACTTACAGGCAACTAAGGAATTTCGACAAACGTCTTCTCTGTTTGTCATTTACTCTGGGCAGAGGAGAGGTCAAAAAGCTTCCGCTACCTCTCTTTCTTTTTGGCTTCGTAGCATAATTCGTTTAGCTTATGAGACTGCTGGACAGCAGCCTCCTGAAAGAATTACAGCTCATTCTACTAGAGCTGTGGCTTCCACTTGGGCCTTCAAGAATGAGGCCTCTGTTGAACAGATTTGCAAGGCTGCAACTTGGTCTTCGCTTCATACTTTTTCCAAATTTTACAAATTTGACACTTTTGCTTCATCGGAGGCTATTTTTGGGAGAAAGGTTCTTCAGGCAGTGGTTCCTTCTGTATAAAGAGCCTGCCTATCCCTCCCGTCATCCGTGTACTTTTGCTTTGGTATTGGTATCCCAGAAGTAATGATGACCCGTGGACTGATCACACTTAACAGAAGAAAACATAATTTATGCTTACCTGATAAATTCCTTTCTTCTGTAGTGTGATCAGTCCACGGCCCGCCCTGTTTTTAAGGCAGGTAAATATTTTTTAATTTATACTCCAGTCACCACTTCACCCTTGGCTTTTCCTTTCTCGTTGGTCCTTGGTCGAATGACTGGGAGTGACGTAGAGGGGAGGAGCTATATGCAGCTCTGCTGGGTGAATCCTCTTGCACTTCCTGTTGGGGAGGAGTAATATCCCAGAAGTAATGATGACCCGTGGACTGATCACACTACAGAAGAAAGGAATTTATCAGGTAAGCATAAATTATGTTTTTTTTTTTTTTTTTTCTTCAGGCCTGCATGTTGTACCTTGTGACTAGATGTCACATTTCTAGCCTCCATTTCCATATTCCTGACCACGTGGCGAAGGGGAGAGTCTGTTTCGCTAGTTGTTTGGGTCCTAGGAGGTGGTGAGTGCCCCAGACATTAGGGGTGTAAGGTACAGTTTTTATTTTTTCTATCCAAGTTATGGGGTATTCTGATTTCTCTTGTTAAGTGTATCCAGTCCACGGATCATCCATTACTTATGGGATATTAACTCCTCCCCAACAGGAAGTGCAAGAGGATTCACCCAGCAGAGCTGCTATATAGCTCCTCCCCTAACTGCCATTACCAGTCATTCTCTTGCACCCAACGAATAGATAGGATGTGTGAGAGGACTGTGGTGATTATACTTAGTTTCATACCTTCAATCAAAAGTTTGTTATTTTATAATAGCACCGGAGTGTGTTATTCCTTCTCTGGTAGAATTTGAAGTAGAATCTACCTGAGTTTTTCTATGATTTTAGCCGGAGTAGTTAAGATCATATTGCTGTTTCCCGGCCATCTGAGGAGAGGTAAACTTCAGATCAGGGGACAGCGGGCAGATTAATCTGCAAAGAGGTATGTAGCAGCTTATTATTTTCTGACAATGGAATTGATGAGAAAATTCTGCCATACCGATATAATGTAAACTCAGCCTTAAATGCAGTAGCAGCAACTGGTATCAGGCTGTCATGTATGTATATTTTACACTTCAGTATTCTGGGGAATGGCACTTCACTGGAATTATACTGTATGCATAAAACTTTAGCCTAATTTGCAGGGACTAGCAATAGGCTTTTTAATAACACTCAATTTATTAATGTTAAACGTTTGTTGCTGGCATGTAAAATCGTTTAATTTTCTGAGGTACTGGGTGAAAAAATGTTTTGGGCACAATTTTTTTTTTCCACTTGGCAGTCGTTTTATTTAATTTATGACAGTTTACTGATCTCTCTCACTGTTAGCTATCAGGGTTAGTTATCCTTTGCTAATGGGAGCAATCCTTTGCTAAAATTGTGTTTTTTACAAAGATTTGATGCTATAAATTTTCAGTTTATTAATTTTCAACTGTCATAACTTTTTCTGTGCTTCTTATAGGCACAGTACGTTTTCATATTATAGTAAATTACTTGAAAAGTATTTCCAAGTTGCTAGTTTATTTGCTAGTGTGTTAAACATGTCTGATTCAGAGGAAGATATCTGTGCTATATGTGCTAAAGCCAAAGTGGAGCCCAATAGAAATTTATGTACTAACTGTATTGATGCTACTTTAAATAAAAGTCAATCTGTACAAATTGAACATATTTCACCAAACAACGAGGGGAGAGTTATGCCGACTAACTCACCTCACGTGTCAGTACCTGCATCTCCCGCTCGGGAGGTGCGTGATATTGTAGCGCCGAGTACATCTGGGCGGCCGTTACAAATCACATTACAGGATATGGCTACTGTTATGACTGAAGTTTTGGCTAAATTACCAGAACTAAGAGGTAAGCGTGATCACTCTGGGGTGAGAACAGAGTGCGCTGATAATATTAGGGCCATGTCAGACACTGCGTCACAATTTGCAGAACATGAGGACGGAGAGCTTCATTCTGCGGGTGACGGTTCTGATCCAAACAAACTGGATTCAGATATTTCAAATTTTAAATTTAAGCTGGAAAACCTCTGTGTATTACTAGGGGAGGTGTTAGCGGCTCTGAATGATTGTAACACAGTTGCAATACCAGAGAAAATGTGTAGGTTGGATAAATATTTTGCGGTACCGGCGAGTACTGACGTTTTTCCTATACCTAAGAGACTTACTGAAATTGTTACTAAGGAGTGGGATAGACCCGGTGTGCCGTTCTCACCCCCTCCGATATTTAGAAAGATGTTTCCAATAGACGCCACCACACGGGACTTAATGGCAAACGGTCCCTAAGGTGGAGGGAGCAGTTTCTACTTTAGCTAAGCGTACCACTATCCCGGTGGAGGATAGCTGTGCCTTTTCAGATCCAATGGATAAAAAGTTAGAGGGTTACCTTAAGAAAATGTTTGTTCAACAAGGTTTTATATTGCAACCTCTTGCATGCATTGCGCCTGTCACGGCTGCAGCAGCATTTTGGTTTGAGTCTCTGGAAGAGACACTTGAATCAGCTCCATTAGATGAGATTACACACAAGCTTAAAGCCCTTAAGTTAGCTAACTCATTTATTTCAGATGCTGTAGTACATTTAACTAAACTTACGGCTAAGAATTCCGGATTCGCCATTCAGGCACGCAGAGCACTGTGGCTAAAATCCTGGTCAGCTGACGTTACTTCTAAATCTAAATTGCTTAATATACCTTTCAAAGGGCAGACCTTATTCGGGCCTGGGTTGAAAGAAATTATCGCTGACATTACAGGAGGTAAAGGCCATGCCCTGCCTCAAGACAGAGCCAAACCTAAGGCTAGACAGTCTAATTTTCGTTCCTTTCGTAATTTCAAAGCAGGAGCAGCATCAACCTCCTCTGCACCAAAACAGGAAGGAGCTGTTGCTCGCTACAGACAAGGCTGGAGACCTAACCAGTCCTGGAACAAGGGCAAGCAGGCCAGGAAACCTGCTGCTGCCCCTAAGACAGCATGAATCGAGGGCCCCCGATCCGGGAACGGATCTAGTGGGGGGCAGACTTTCTCTCTTCGCCCAGGCTTGGGCAAGAGATGTCCAGGATCCCTGGGCGTTAGAGATCATATCTCAGGGATACCTTCTAGACTTCAAATTCTCTCCCCCAAGAGGGAGATTTCATCTGTCAAGGTTGTCAACAAACCAAATAAAGAAAGAGGCGTTTCTACGCTGCGTACAAGATCTTTTATTAATGGGAGTGATCCATCCGGTTCCGCGGTCGGAACAAGGACAAGGGTTTTACTCAAATCTGTTTGTGGTTCCCAAAAAAGAGGGAACTTTCAGGCCAATCTTGGATTTAAAGATCCTAAACAAATTCCTAAGAGTTCCATCGTTCAAAATGGAAACTATTCGGACAATTTTACCCATGATCCAAAAGGGTCAGTACATGACCACAGTGGATTTAAAGGATGCTTACCTTCACATACCGATTCACAAAGATCTTTACCGGTATCTAAGGTTTGCCTTTCTAGACAGGCATTACCAGTTTGTAGCTCTTCCATTCGGATTGGCTACGGCTCCGAGAATCTTCACAAGGGTTCTGGGTGCTCTTCTGGCGGTACTAAGACCGCGAGGAATTGCGGTAGCTCCGTACCTAGACGACATTCTGATACAAGCTTCAAGCTTTCAAACTGCCAAGTCTCATACAGAGTTAGTACTGGCATTTCTAAGGTCGCATGGATGGAAGGTGAACGAAAAGAAGAGTTCTCTCTTTCCACTCACAAGAGTTCCCTTCTTGGGGACTCTTATAGATTCTGTAGAAATGAAGATTTACCTGACAGAAGACAGGTTAACAAAGCTTCAAAATGCATGCCGTGTCCTTCATTCCATTCAACACCCGTCAGTAGCTCAATGCATGGAGGTGATCGGCTTAATGGTAGCAGCAATGGACATAGTACCCTTTGCACGCCTACATCTCAGACCGCTGCAATTGTGCATGCTAAGTCAGTGGAATGGGGATTACTCAGACTTGTCCCCTACTCTGAATCTGGATCAAGAGACCAGAAATTCTCTTCTATGGTGGCTTTCTCGGCCACATCTGTCCAGGGGGATGCCATTCAGCAGGCCGGACTGGACAATTGTAACAACAGACGCCAGCCTACTAGGTTGGGGCGCTGTCTGGAATTCTCTGAAGGCTCAGGGACAATGGAATCAGGAGGAGAGTCTCCTACCAATAAACATTCTGGAATTGAGAGCAGTTCTCAATGCCCTTCTGGCTTGGCCCCAGTTAACAACTCTGGGGTTCATCAGGTTTCAGTCGGACAACATCACGACTGTAGCTTACATCAACCATCAGGGAGGGACAAGAAGCTCCCTAGCAATGATGGAAGTATCAAAGATAATTCGCTGGGCAGAGTCTCACTCTTGCCACCTGTCAGCAATCCACATCCCGGGAGTGGAGAACTGGGAGGCGGATTTCTTAAGTCGTCAGACTTTTCATCCGGGGGAGTGGGAACTTCATCCGGAGGTCTTTGCCCAAATACTTCGACGTTGGGGCAAACCAGAGATAGATCTCATGGCGTCTCGACAGAACGCCAAGCTTCCTCGTTACGGGTCCAGATCCAAGGATCCGGGAGCGGTTCTGATAGATGCTTTGACAGCACCTTGGACCTTCGGGATGGCTTATGTGTTTCCACCCTTCCCGATGCTTCCTCGATTGATTGCCAGAATCAAACAGGAGAGAGCATCAGTGATTCTAATAGCGCCTGCATGGCCACGCAGGACTTGGTATGCAGATCTAGTGGACATGTCATCCTGTCCACCTTGGTCGCTACCTCTGAAACAGGACCTTCTGATCCAGGGTCCCTTCAAACATCAAAATCTAATTTCTCTGAAGCTGACTGCTTGGAAATTGAACGCTTGATTTTATCAAAACGTGGTTTTTCTGAGTCAGTTATTGATACCTTAATACAGGCTAGGAAGCCTGTTACCAGAAAGATTTACCATAAGATATGGCGCAAATACTTATATTGGTGCGAATCCAAGAGTTACTCATGGAGTAAGGTTAGGATTCCGAGGATATTGTCTTTTCTACAAGAAGGTTTAGAAAAGGGTTTATCCGCTAGTTCCTTAAAGGGACAGATTTCAGCTCTGTCCATTCTTTTACACAAACGTCTGTCAGAAGTTCCGGACGTTCAAGCTTTTTGTCAGGCTTTAGCTAGGATCAAGCCTGTGTTTAAAACTGTTGCTCCACCATGGAGTTTGAACTTAGTTCTTAATGTTTTACAGGGGGTTCCGTTTGAACCCCTTCATTCCATTGATATCAAGTTGTTATCTTGGAAAGTTCTGTTTTTAATGGCGATTTCCTCGGCTCGAAGAGTCTCTGAGTTATCTGCCTTACATTGTGATTCTCCTTATCTGATTTTTCATTCAGACAAGGTAGTTCTGCGTACTAAACCTGGGTTCCTACCTAAGGTGGTCACTAACAGGAATATCAATCAAGAGATTGTGGTTCCATCTTTGTGTCCTAATCCTTCTTCGAAAAAGGAACGTCTGCTACACAATCTAGATGTAGTCCGTGCCCTGAAATTTTATCTACAGGCAACTAAGGATTTTCGACAAACGTCTTCCCTGTTTGTCGTTTATTCTGGTCAGAGGAGAGGTCAAAAAGCTTCGGCTACCTCTCTCTCCTTTTGGCTTCGTAGCATAATACGGTTAGCCTATGAGACTGCTGGACAGCAGCCTCCTGAAAGAATTACAGCACATTCTACTAGAGCTGTGGCTTCCACTTGGGCCTTTAAGAATGAGGCTTCTGTTGAACAGATTTGCAAGGCTGCAACTTGGTCTTCTCTTCATACTTTTTCCAAATTTTACAAATTTGACACTTTTGCTTCTTCGGAGGCTGTTTTTGGGAGAAAGGTTCTTCAGGCAGTGGTTCCTTCCGTATAAAGAGCCTGCCTGTCCCTCCCGTCATCCGTGTACTTTAGCTTTGGTATTGGTATCCCATAAGTAATGGATGATCCGTGGACTGGATACACTTAACAAGAGAAAACATAATTTATGCTTACCTGATAAATTTATTTCTCTTGTAGTGTATCCAGTCCACGGCCCGCCCTGTCACTTTAAGGCAGGTAATTTTTCCATTAAACTACAGTCACCACTGCACCCTATGGTTTTCCTTTCTCTGCATGTTTTCGGTCGAATGACTGGTAATGGCAGTTAGGGGAGGAGCTATATAGCAGCTCTGCTGGGTGAATCCTCTTGCACTTCCTGTTGGGGAGGAGTTAATATCCCATAAGTAATGGATGATCCGTGGACTGGATACACTACAAGAGAAATAAATTTATCAGGTAAGCATAAATTATGTTTTTTGTTTTTGGAGACAGATGTCTCTGATTCAAATTCTACTTCTTGAACTTGGAGTCCGTCGAGCCATCCGCCCCTGGGGACCTCATATCCCGCTAGGCGAATACCCTAGAACCTTCTTTGGCTACGCAAGCAGGTGTCCCTAATGCTGTTACCCCTTCTCCAGCTTGTTTCCTCCAGAGGTTACAGCACGGTTCCGTGTGGCCATATCTATGGCATTGGTGCATTTACATCTTCCAGGGAGGGAGATGTTGATGAAATATTGTCAGTGTTCTGTTAACCAGGGCTTGTCAGACGGGGGATCGTCTATGTCAGATCAGCCGTTTTCCTCTGAGGCTTCAGGGGCCCAATCCTCGGGGTCGTCAGTTGTCCCGACGGAAGTAAGTCTTGCCTTTCGTTATAGACTAGCGCGCCTTTGTGTCCTGCTGCGGCATGTTTTGGCGGTGCTGGAGAATCCCAGTCCTGAGAGGTCCGGGGGGCCTCGGTCTTCTGTCCTGGACGGCAAGCTGCATTAGATGGGGTTGATGAAGTAATCTCCCTGCGTCTCCAATTTACTCTTTCTTTAAGGTATCCCATTCCAGTTCTGAGCTTTGGGAGAATTGGATCTCTGACCTGCTGGTCCTGTTAGTGTGTCCATTCTTCTTGGGCCTCAACCTGCGGGTGATGCTCTCTTTTAATTTGATTCGGTTAGGATGCATTTAATTTAATTTTGAAAGCTCATGTCTGTTATCATTTTTTCCTTTGAGAACAATTTCTTCTCTGGATTTTGATACCAGCGGTTTTGTGGTCGCATTGGCGCTTCTGCGGAAGTTACATGTAAGTTAGGACATTATGTTCTACTGTTTGTCTGTTTTATTGTCTATCCCTTCTAGGGTTACGACTTTCTGTGCCCTTGGGCAGTTCTTGGGTGCCTTATGCATCAGGCTGGTCCTGGTTGGGTACTAGTTTTCTGTCCCTGGTGGTCTATATCAGACACGTGGTGCCAGTTATTCCTGGCTGGTTTGGGTGGGGTGCCGAATGGTTCTCTCTCGTTTGAGTTTAGTTTCTTGTTTTGCGTTACAAGTTATAGGTTGGTTTTCATTACAGGACGTCAGGCTGGTCCTCGTTTCTCTTCTGGGGGCATCAGAGGGGATTGTGCTCAGTCCTCATTGTCCTATCCATGCTTACTGGCGGGGTTTCTCCGAAGTTCAGATGCTGCTAGGGCGTACTCTGTAGACTCCTGGATTCTTTTGATTCAGGTACTAGAGTGTTTCTCCTTCCATAGTGGGTTGGAGGTTCAGAGGATTCCATGGAAATCAGTGGTTCCAGTTTCGGGCGGCGTTTACTCGTCTACTCCTTTGAGGCTGTCCTCGTGGACTATGTTTCCTTGGTGACAGTACCTTTTCCTGAGGGTCGAGGCTGCTTGGGCCTTTTGTCATTTTCCTGGGGATTGGCCTTCTGGTTATCGGTTTCAGGAAGTTTAGGGCCTGTTGGTCTTTGTTCTACTTCCGGGATCGTGTCTGCTCCCATACTTTTGGAGCTCAACGGTTTATGTGGTCTCCTTCTTTTCGGGTGTTGCCCCTGTTTAGGTGTTTTGGTTTTCATCCGCCAGGGGCTAGAATGCTCGTTTATCGTAAATCCTAGAGCTGTAGTGCTTCCGGGAAGTTGACCCTGAAAGATTTCTAGGTTTGAGCTCTGTTCTCTTGTTTGTTTACCTTAGTCTTTGGACTTAGTGGGTGTTGTCCCTAGAGCCTTTAGGGGTCAACCATAGTCGTTGTGTGACTTTTATTATTGCCTAGCACCCTTTAGGTTGGGAGTTTGAATACTGCTGGGGTCTTTGAAGCACTCTGTGTCTGGGATACTTACGTGAGAGTTCAGTGTCCAAGGTGCCTTGGATGTGACTGCTCTGGATGGGGTAACCTGGTGGTTCCTCAGGGGTTATTAGTTTGTTTAAAGCCGGTTCCGGGTGTCTGGGTTTGTTTGTCCTTGTCTTTGAATGGACATTTTGGTTCTATATCCAGATCCCTTGGGACTGGTTTGGGTCTATCTATCTATTGGGTACTTATAGAGCGCGAACTAATCACCTGTGAGGGTCTCAAGGCGCTAAGGGAAGGTAGATAGGAGGAAAGGGGGGAGGGGGGGAGGGGATGGGCGTTCAGTCGAAGAGCCAGGTTTTGAGGTCCTTTCTGAACTTTATAAGGGAGGTGGATTGTCTGAGGTGCAGCGGGAGGGTGTTCCATGTCTTTGCTGCTATGTGGGAGAAGGATCTTCCGCCCGCTGTGGCTTTGCTGATGCGGGGGATGACTGCGAGTGCTTGGTCGGCCGATCGTAGTTGTCTGGCGGGGTGTAGAAATTTACGCGGTGGTTTATGTATTCTGGTCCGATGTTGTGTAGGGCCTTGAACGCGTGGGTAAGGAGCTTGAAGGTGATTCTCTTGTTGATGGGGAGCCAGTGAAGGTTCCTTAGGTGTTCGGTGATGTGGCATTGGAGGGGGATGTCGAGGATGAGTCTGGCAGAGGCGTTCTAAATACGTTGGAGTCTCTTTTGGAGTTTGATGGTGGAGCCGGCGTAGAGTGCATTGCCATAGTCCAACCGGCTGCTGACAAGGGCGTGGGTGACTGTTTTCCTGGTTTCGGTAGGGGTCCACTTGAAGATTTTTCGTTGCAGGTGGAGGATGTGGAAACATGTTGAGGTGATGGCATTGATTTGTCGGTTCATGGAGAGTGATGAGTCAAGGATGAAGCCTAGATTTCGTGCGTGGTCGGCTGGGGTTGGAGGGTGACCGAGGGCTGTGGGCCACCAGGAGTCATCCCATGTGGATTTATTGGGTCTGAGGAGGAGGACTTTGGTTTTGTCTGTGTTCAGCTTGAGCCGGTTGTCATTCATCTAGGCGGCGACTGCTGTCAGGCCTTTGTGGACGTTCTTTTTGGCGGTGGTGGGATCTCGGGTGAGTGAGATGATTAACTGGGTGTCGTCTGCATAGGAGACGATGTTGAGGTCGTAGCGTCGGACGATGGCTGCGAGAGGGGCCATGTAGATGTTGAAGAGGGTGGGGCTCAGCGAAGAGCCTTGCGGTACACCACAGTTGACTGGTGTGGGTTTGGAGGAGAAGGGAGGGAGTCTGACTTCTGGGTCCTGCCCATGAGGAAGGAGGGGATCCATTCCAGGGCTTTGCTGCGTATGCCGGCGTCGTGTAGGCGGGTGTGGAGGGTGTTGTGGTCGACAGTGTCAAAGGCTACTGAGAGGTCTAGGAGGATGAGGGCGGCAGTTTCACCTCGGTCGAGCATGGCACGGATGTCGTCTGTGGCGGCGAGGAGGGCAGTCTCAATGCTGTGGTTGCTTCTGAAGCCGGATTGGGAGTGGTCCAGGGTGTGGTTGGCCTCAATGTGGTTGATAAGTTGTGAGTTGATGGACTTCTCTATGACTTTGGCCGGGAAGGGGAGTAGAGAGATCGGGCGGTAGTTATTCGGGTCTGTTGGGTCTGCCGAGGGTTTCTTCAGCAGGGGTTTCAGTTTTGCGTGCTTCCAGACATCCAGGAAGGTGCCAGTTTTGATGGAGCAGTTGATGGTGTGGCAGAGTTCAGGGGCGATGGTGTCGCTTGCTTTGTTGAATGTGATGAGGGCATGTGTCCAAGGGTGCGCCAGAGTGGATAGATTTCATGATTCTAAGGGTGTCCTCTGTGGTGAGGGGGCTCCAGATAGTCCGTGTGTGGTGCGAGGGGGCAAATTTGGGAGGGGTTTCGTTGGGTGTAGGGGAGGGAGTGGGTGGTGGAGGTTGAGTTATGAGGTGTGAAACTGTCATAGATGTTGAGGATCTTGCGGTGGAAGTGGGCAGCGAGGGTATTGCAGAGGTCTTGGGAGGGTGGGATGTTGGTGGCGTTGCTGTTGGGTTTAGATAATTCCTTGATGACTGAGAACAACTCCTTGCTGTTGTGTACGTTAGAGTTGATTCTGTCTTGGATGGCTGTTTTTTTGGCGGTTTTTATGAGGTGGTGGTGGGTGGTGATTGCTTCCTTAAATGCAGCTTTTTCCAGCAGGGTCATGCTGGATCTCCAGGCTCTTTCCAATCGTCTGCAGTGACGTTTGGAGTCCTGAAGGGCCGGGGTGAACCAGCTGGCCTTGTTGGTGGTTTGGCGGCTGGACGGTTTTTTGAGGGGGGCGAGGGTGTTGGAGCAGTCTGTAATCCAGAGGTGGAGGTTGCGGGCGGAGGAGTTGGCGTCTGTGGAAGTAGGAGGGGAGGATTTGTTTAGGGTGCGGTGTAGTTGATCTTGGGTGATGTTGTTCCAGTTTCTGCTGGGCGGGTGGTACTGTCGGAGGTGGGTGGTGGGTTTGTTGAAGGAGAAGTGTATGCAGTGGTGGTCAGTCCAGAGGAGTTTGGTGATGTAATTGACTGAGATGTGGTTGCCTGAGGAGAAGATCAGGTCGAGGGTGTGGCCGGCTGCTTGGGTTGGGTAGTTTTCGAGTTGTTTCAGTCCGATGGTTCCAAGGTTTTCCAGGAGGGTAGAGGTGTTGAGATCGTTGGTGTTATCAAGATGGAAGTTGAGGTCACCGAGGAGGATGTAGTCGCAGAAGGCGGGACGAGGTCCGGGAGGTCTGTAGATGAGGGTGCCGCGGAGGGTGGTGTTGGGGTTGACCTGGATCTTGAAGTGTAGGTGTTCTAGGCCTGGTGAGTGGTCGTCAGAGCTGGTTGCGACTTGGATGGTGTGTTTGTGGATGATGGCGATGGCTCCTCCAGGTCGGTTGCTGCGGTCTTTGTGGCAGATCTTGTAGCCTTCGGGTATTGCAGTGGCAATGTCCGGCGCTGATGTGGGGTTTAGCCAGGTCTCGGTGAGGAAGGCAACGTCTGGGGAGGTGGAGTCTAGCAGGTTCCAGATATCAAGGGCGTGCTTGTGTTTGGAGCAGGTGTTAAGGAGGATGCAGTTGAGGTAATTGCGGCTGTTTTTGGGTGGGTTAGTTGGTTGGGTTGTGGTCCTGATGGTCGGGGATGCGTGGTGGCAGGCGGACGATCTACCGGTGTTGAGCATGTGGAGGGTGCTGGCGTTGTAGTGGCGGCAGATTCTGGAGCCAAGTTTCGTGTTGTTGGGTGCGGACGGGCACTGACGGGCTTGCCTTTGGTGCGCCAGCGGCGTGCCCGCTGCGCTCGTCCGTTGCACAGGGAGCAGCATTAAATACAGCAGGAAGGTGGGCGGGCTGGTTAGCTGGATAGGGGTAGGTGTGAAATGAAAACAGAGCAAGCAAGATACAGTAAAATACAACAAAAATACATAGGGAGGAGGGAGAGAGAACTTACTTCAATGGTGCTGGGAGCAGCATTAAATGCAGCAGGAAGGTGGTCGGCCCAGTTCCCGTCTCCGGGACATCTTCGGTTCCTACAGGCGTTTTTTCTCTCTCTTATCTGAGAATTAGACATTTCTGCCGGGCTGACTGTAGTGGCCGAATGGTTCTTCATTCAGTACTTGTTCTTTTGAGTCCATCTACAGCTTTACACTTCATACCAGTGTGCGGGTGAGCTGTAATGTGTTTTTTTTTTTTTTGTTCCCACACCTTTGGGGTGGACTTGGCATTCCACAATATCCGCATGGTACTCGGAGGTCCTTCTTTCTCTGTTCAGTGGGGTTGTCCTCCCTGCCTTGCGTGCAGGATGTCAGGTGAAGGGCTGTTTTTTTTGTGGCATGCCATTACTGTAGTTCAGTAGAGGGTCTCCTTTTGGGAGTGTCCTTAGTCTTCGGGAAGGGAGCTACGACTGGGTTCTGGAACCCGTGCTCTTTTGGTGGGGTTGTGGCTGGATTCCCTCTCTTTTCCTTCCTTGAAGGTCTTGGTAATTCGGGGAATTTTTTAATTCTATTGTCTTTTCGGACATTGCCAGTCACTTTGGTGCTGGGTCCGTTTCCCGGAGTGAGGGTCGGAGATCTGTCTGATCTGTTGAACTTTGATCGTGTATCATAGTTAGCTCTTGTGAGCCTTCCTTAGAGGGGAGACTTCGCAGTACATCTCTCCTCAGCAGTTATTTTTTCTCTGCTGGGTCTGGGTTCTTTCCTTCCTTTCTTGCATTTCTTGGGTAGTTGTTGTCCTGCACTACTTTGGAGTTTTCTTGCTGAAGATGGTCCTGTGCAGTTTGATAGCTTGATGGCTAGGTTTGGCGCCTTGTGTTCGCTTAGAACACCTTTGCATCAGGAAGCCTATGGTTTTTCGGAGGAACATATTCAGATATTGTGATGCTGTCTTTCAAGGCTCCCGGGGACGGTTGTCTTTCGGTTGCTCTATCCTGGGTTATGAGTTAGCGCTCTGCGTAGGGGAGGGGTTCTACCTTTCTCCCTTTAGTTTTTCAGGGCTTTACTTTGGCCCCTTGGAATCCATGCAGCTGGGTGTTTGGGATTTTCCTCCCTTGCTCTGCTAGGTCGGTAGGGTTTTTCATCTGTTTTGCCCTGTTTCATCCTTGTTTACTGTCTTTGAGTTACCCTTGTTTTTTTTTCTTCAAGATGCACTAGTCCTTTTGTGTTTCTGTGTGTCCTTTTCGGACTCCCTTATCTGAGTCCTTCTTCCCTTCAGGGAGTATGTGGATGTTTCCCTTCTTTTTGGTCGGGGGGAGTTTATTCGCGGGCTGAGAGCCTGCGGGACTTTGTCTCCTCAGAGGCTTTTAGACTCGGTCGAGTCTAGTGATTCTGAGCGGTCTCTAGCAAGGGCCTTGCTGGTTCTAACTGTTAGACTGTTATTTGTGCCTTTTCCTTTTTGTCCTTCTGCTCCTGGTGAAGCAGTTTTTTTTGTCAGGTGTTTGGGTGTTTTCAGGCTCTGGTGCCCTCAGTTTAGGATCCGCCTTCTTTTACCCTCCCGTTTTTTTTCATTCAGTGTCCTCTAGAGCTTGAGTATTTGTTCCCACAAGTAATAAATGAAGCAGTGGACTCTCCTCCCATTAAGAATGAAAACATTAATTATGCTTACCTGATAATTCCATTTCCATCTGTGGGAGGAGAGTCCACTGCTCCCATCCATTTCTCTGGTGGGCGGACCTACATTTTAATTTCTTCTTCTGGCACCATGTATACCCTGATATTTCTCCTACTTTTCCTTGTTCCCTTGGCAGAATGTCTGGGGGATGAGGGAAGTGGGTGAGGTATTTAAGCCTTTGGCTGGGGTGACTTTGCCTCCTCCTGGTGGCCAGGTTCTGAATTCCCTCAAGTAATGAATGAAGCAGTGGGCTCTCCTCCCACAGATGGAAATTAAATTACCAGGTAAGCATAATTTATGTTTTTTGAGTAATACTTTATATGTTTATATGCAAACACCCATGTTTGCTTCAGTTATTTTTGTTTCCCTTTACTATAGTGGTTAAGGTCTAAATTTGAAATAAGTTCAACCCCTTCATTTAATTATCGAGCATTAGCTTATTTTGTAACAGCTGATTTTTTTTTTCTCTCTAGATGCTGAAACATGGTCGAGCTGGTGTACCAATGGAAGTTATGGGACTGATGCTGGGAGAATTTGTTGATGATTACACAGTTAGGGTTATTGATGTATTTGCTATGCCTCAGTCTGGAACCGTAAGTCGTTTTACTACTAAATATTCTAGAAATTTAAGACTATTTACTACTAAATAGTCCTAGAAATGCAAGAGATATGTTGGCAGTTTTTAATATTATATATTTCTTTCTTATGGCATAGAGAGTGCATGATTCATTCCAATTACTAGTGGGATATTCACTCCTGGCCAGCAGGAAGCGGCAAAGAGCACCCCAGCAAAGCTGTTAAGTATCACTTCCCTTACCCATAACCCCCAGCCTTTCTCTTTGCCTTGATCACGGGAGGATGGCGAAGAAGGTGTCTGAATTATTAATCCTTCAATGGGTACTTTTCCCTGCAAGCAAGGATTTGGTGCTAGGCTGTGTCCATGTCAATCTCCTTAGTAGATGTAATGGTGGCTTTCAGCAGTTAGAAATCAGCGAGGTGGTCCTTGAATTATTTCTTTCCTAAGATATGGTGAGTCCACAGCTTAAGTAATTACTGTTGGGAATATCACTCCTGGCCAGCAGGAGGAGGCAAAGAGCTCCACAGTTAAACTGCTAAGTATCACTCCCTTACCCACAACCCCCAGTCATTCTCTTTGCCTTCGGTGCATGAAGGAGGTGAAGTTTAGGTGTCTGAAGGAAAATTTTGATTTAATCTACAAGCAAGTTTTGGGGTATAGCCGTATTCCACGTCATACCTTGCAGTCGGGTAGTGGTGGCTTTAAAGCAGTTAGGAACTTGTAAAAAGGTACTGAGTTTTCCTAACAATTGCTGCCCTAGTTTAGAAAGCCAGAGTTGGCTACTTTGTTCTTTCTTTCTGTGAAGAACTGTGTCTTCTCATACCTTGTAACTGTCTCCATGCCGGACAACGGAGCAGGTAAGTGCTTTTTCTTCCAGTTGGGGCACTAAAAATAGCAATGAAGGAGGTGACTTGCATTCTTCAGTGGGCGGAATCTCTAGATTGTCATCTCTCTGCCATTTACATCCCAGGGGTGGACAACTGGGTAGTGGGTTTTCTGAGCAGGCAGACTTTTCATCCCGGAGAGTGGGCTGGCCACCCAGAGGTTTTCACGATGATAACCCTCATCTGGGGAGTTCCGGAGTTGGATCTGATGACGTCTCGTCAAACCACCAAACTTCCAAGGTACGGTTCAAGGTCAAGGGATCCTCAAGCAGTTTTGATAGACGCTCTGGCGGTTCCTTGGATTTTCAATCTAGCATACCTGTTTCCTCCGTTTGCTCTTCTTCCACGAGTCATTGCTCGTGTCAACCAGGATAGAGCGTCTGTGATCCTAATAGCTCCTGCATGGCCTCGCAGTATCTGGTTCGCGGATCTGATAAGGATGTCATCTCTTCCACCTTGGAAATTGCCTCTGAGGAAGGACCTTCTACTTCAGGGTGCATTCCTCCATCCAAATCTAAATTCTCTGAAGCGGACTTGGAGATTGAACACCTAGTTTTGGTTAGACGTGGTTTTTTCTGAGAAGGTCATAGATACTATGCTTCAGGCTCGTAAGCCTGTTACTCGTAAGATTTGCCATAGGTAATGGCGTAAATACCTTTATTGGTGTGATTCAAAGGGGTTTGCTTGGAACAAAGTTAAGGTTCCTCGAATTTTGACTTTTCTTCAGGATGGCCTGGAGAAAGGTTTGTCAGTCAGTACTGTGAAGGGTCAGATTTCGGCATTTGATACTTTTGCCTCGGCTGAGGCTTCATATGGGAGAAAGGTTCTTCAAGTGGTGGTGCCTTCGGTTTAGCCCCAACTGTCTTGGTTCTCCCTGCCTTTCATTCGGTGTCCTCTACCTTGGGTATTGGTTCCCACTAGTAATTGGAATGAATCGTGGACTCTCTATGCCATAGGAAAGAAAACAAAATTTATGCTTACCTGATAAATGTATTTCTTTCGGGGCATAGAAAGTCCACGGCCCACCCTTGTTTAAATTCAGACAGTTTTTCTGTACAAACCTCAGGCACCTCTATTTCCTTGTGTTACTACTTTTCCATTCCCTTCGGGCGAATGACTGGGAGTTGTGGGTAAGGGAAGTGATACGTAACTGCTTTGCTGGGGTGCTCTTTACTGCCTCCTGCTTGCCAGGAGTCAATATCCCACTAGTAATTTTAGTAACTTTTTAGGTTTCCAGATAGATTCAGTGTCCTTGACTCTGTCTCTAACAGACTAGAGACGTTTGAAATTGGTTGCAGCCTGTCGACACCTTCAGTCTCAGTCATTCCCTTCAGTGGCTATGTGCATGGAAGTTTTAGGCCTCATGACTGCAGCATCGGACGCGATTCCTTTTGCTCGTTTTCACATGAGACCTCTCCAGCTTTGTATGCTGAATCAATGGTGCATGGATTGTACAAAGATATCACAATTAATATCCTTGAATCCCAATGTTCGACACTCTCTGACGTGGTGGTTAAATCACCAGCGTTTAGTTCAAGGGGCTTCCTTTGTTCGGCCAACCTGGACTGTGATCACTACAGACGCAAGTCTTTCAGGTTGGGGAGCTGTTTGGGGATCTCTGACAGCACAAGGGGTTTGGAAATCTCAAGAGGCGAGATTACCAATTAATATTTTAGAACTCAGTTTTGGCCTCTGTTGAAGAGAGAACCGTTCATTTGCTTTCAGACAGACAATATCACAACTGTGGCATATGTCAATCATCAGGGTGGGACTCGCAGTCCCCAAGCTATGAAAGAAGTTCTCGGATACTTGCTTGGACGGAATCCAGCTCCTGTCTAATCACTGCGGTGTATATCCCAGATGTAGACAATTGGGAGGCGGATTATCTCAGCCGTCAGACTTTACATCCAGGGGAGTGGTCCCTCCATCCAGATGTGTTTTCTCAGATTGTTCAGATGTGGGGTCTTCCAGAGATAGATCTGATGGCCTCTCATCTAAACAAGAAACTTCCCAGATACCTGTCCAGGTCCAGGGATGTTCAGGCGGAAGCAGTGGATGCGCTGATACTTCCTTGGTGTTATCATCCTGCTTACATTTTCCCGCCTCTAGTTCTTCTTCCAAGAGTGATCTCCAAAATCATAATGGAACAATCGTTTGTGTTGCTGGTGGCTCCAGTGTGGCCACACAGGTTTTGGTATGCGGATCTTGTTCAGATGTCCAGTTGCTAACCTTGGCCACTTCCGTTAAGGTCGGACCTACTGTCTCAAGGACCTACTGTCTCAAGGTCAGTTTTTTCATCAGGTAATCACCTAACCTTTCCAACAGTGTAAGTCTTGGGGATCTGAAATAAATAGAAAGAAAAAGTAAAAAAAAAAATATATTTTTAAAAATATAAAATAAAAAAAACTTTAAAAAAAACCTTAGCACCCAGGTGGGAAAGTGCTTAGCACTCAAAGGGTTAAAGGAGGTACTGTCTACTCTAGAGGTTCCAGAGGCTACACTCCCTGAGGAGCCTAAGATCCCTAAATTAGACAGGGTTTACGAAGATAGGAAGGTCCCTCTGACTTTTCCTGTGCTAGTTAAGATGGCGAACATTATTAGTAACGAATGGGAAAGAGTAGGAACTTTAAAAAAATTATTCCCGGTCCCTGACTCTAAATTAGATTTGTGGAGCTCTATCCCTATGGTGGATGGCGCTATCTCCATGATGGCTAAACATACTACTATCCCTCTGGAGGATAGTTCTTCTTTTAGAGAGCCTATGGATAAAAAAAAAAAGACTTTTCTGAGGAAGATGTTTCAACATACAGGATTTTTATTTCAACCAGTGGCAGCTGTAGACGTGGGTGCTGGAGCAGCTACTTACAGATGCGACTCTGTCGGAGCTCATTTGAGGTGGAGACTCCTCTCGAGGATATTCAGGAGAGAATTAAGGCGCTGAGAATTGCTAACTCCTTTATCTGTGATGCGAGTATGCAGATTATTCGCATAAATGCAATGGCTGCTGGCTTTGCAGTTCTAGCCCTCCGGGCTCTCTGGTTGAAGTCTTGGTCTGTGGATATGACTTCTAAATCCAGACTCCTTTCTCTTCCCTTCAAGGGGAAGATTTTATTCAGTCCAGAACTGGACTACCATTATCTCTATGGTTACCGGAGGGAAAGGTGCCTTCCTACCGCAAGATAAGAAGAATAGGCCTAAGGGACGGCAACTGTCTAATTTTCGTTCCTTTCATGCTGACCAAGTCGCAACGACAGCAGTCCTCTTCCAAGTCCGAGCAGCCCAAGAGTACTTGGAAATCCACTCACTCCTTTAAGTCCAAACAGACTAAGAAGCCACCCGAGAACAAATCGGCATGAAGGGGCGGCCCCTGATCCGTGATCGGATTGAGTAGGGGGCAGACTGTCTTTTTTTCAGACGCTTAGTTCCAGGATGTGCACAATCCTTGGGTCCTGGAGGTTGTATCTCAAGGATACAGGATAGGATTCAAGTCTCCTCTGTCCAGGGGCAGATTCCTACACTCCAGTCTTTTGGCAAGACCAGAAATGAGGGCTGCGTTCTTAGGTTGTGTTCTCCTCTCTAGAAGTAATTGTCCCGGTACCTACAGCAGAAAGAGGTTTGGGGTTTTATTCAAACCTTTTTGTGGTTCCAAAGGAGGAGAGAACTTTGTGTCCAATTCTGAGTATTCCCTCTTTCAAGATGGAGACAATACGGTCAATCCTTCCTCTGGTTCGGGAAGGACAGTTTATGACCACAAGATACCTGAAGGAAGCATACCTTCACGCTCCGATTCACAGGGAACATTTTTCAGTTTCTGAGGTTTGCTTTTCTGGACCAACACTTCCAGTTCATAGCTCTTCCGTTTGGCCTAGCTACTGCTCCAAGAATATTTACAAAGGTTCTGGGGGCACTTCTAGCTGTTGCCACAACACGAGGTATTGCAGTAGCACCTTACCTGGATGATATCTTGGTAATGGCACCATCTTTTCGTCTAGCAGAAGAACATTCAGAGTCCCTTCTCAGTCTTCTTCGATCACATGGATAGAAGATAAAGTTGGAAAAGAGTTCTCTTACTCCAAGTACAAGGGTGAATTTCCTGGAAACTATAATAGACTCCATATCCAATATTTCTCACAGATCAGAAACGTTGCAAGCTAACTTCTGCATGTCTTGCCCTCCAGGCCTCCTCAAAACCCTCGGTGGCTCAATGAATGTGTTAATCGGACTCATGGTGTCCTGCATGGACATCATTCCTTTTGCCAGATTCCATCTCAGACCCTTACAACTATGAATGCTGAGACAATGGAACGACGACCATTTAGATCTGTCTCAACAGATTGTACTGGACAGCCTGTCAAGAGACTCTCTCTCCTGGTGGCTCTGTCCAGATCATCTGTCCCAAGGCACATTCTTTTTGAGACAGTCCTGGGAGATTGTGACTACGGAAGCAAGCCTTTCTGGCTGGGGAGCCGTTTGGGATGCCAAGAAGACACAAGGTCTGTGGACTCAAGAGGAGTCCTCCCTTCCGATCAATATTTTGGAACTCCGGGCAATCTTCAATGCCTTGAAGGCTTGGCCCCTTCTGGTTTGTCCTAGTTTATCAGATTCCAATCAGACATTATAACCTTGGTTGCCTATATCAACCATCAAGGGGGAATGAGAAGTTTCTTGGTGATGAGAGGAATATCTTAGATACTAGAGTGGGTGGAGACACACAAATGTAAGCTGTCAGCGATCCACATTCCGGGTGTTGACAACTGGCAATCCTTTCACCCAGGGG
This sequence comes from Bombina bombina, assembly GCF_027579735.1. Classification (NCBI taxonomy): domain Eukaryota; kingdom Metazoa; phylum Chordata; class Amphibia; order Anura; family Bombinatoridae; genus Bombina; species Bombina bombina. Next base: position 423,437,490 of record NC_069499.1, read on the forward strand.
AGTGGTTTCTTCACCCCAAGGTGTTTGCAGAGATATGCAGCAAGTGGAGGATGCCGCAGATGGATCTCATGGCATCCAGCCCCAATACCAAGCTACCCAGGTACAGGTTGAGGGATCCTCAGGCGGAATTAATAGATGCCCTAGCAGTACCATGGAGTTTCAGGCTCCTATATCTTTTTCCTCCATTACCGCGTCTCCCTGATGTGATGGCTCGCATCAAGCAGGAGCGAGTATCTATGATTTTAAATGCTCAGTCGTGGCTGCAAAGGACGTGGTTTGCGGATCTGGTGGGGATGTCACCTTCTCCTCAGTGGAGGTTACCTTGTCGCAGAGATCTGTTGATACAAGGTCCCTTTGTTCATCAAAATCTAGATTCTCTGAGGCTGACTGCGTGGAGATTGAACACTTAGTCTTAGCCAAGAGAGGGTTTTCTATGAGTGTTATCGACACTCTGGTTCAAGCTTGTAAGTCAGTTACTCATCGTATCTACCATAAAGTGTGGAGGACTTGCTTGTACTGGTGTGAAGAGCGTTGATTTTCCTGGCATAAGGTAAAGGTTGCCAGAATTGTATTTTTTCCCCAGGATGGACTGGAGAAGGGCCTATCTGTCTGTGTTACTGCACAAAAGATTATCTGAGCTTCCGGATGTGCAGTCCTTTGTTAAGGCTCTGGCTAGGATCAGACCCGTGTTTAGATCTGGGGCTCCGCCTTGGAGCCTCAATATTGTTCTTAGAGTTTTGCAGCAGGTTCTGTTTGAGCCTATGCATACTGTTGACATTAAATTGTTATTTTGGAAGGTTCTTTTTTTGTTGGCTATTGTCTCTGCGCACAGAGTTTCTGAAATTTCTGCTTTGCAATGTGATTCCCCTTATCTGGTTTTTCAAGCTGATAAGGTGATTTTATGCACTAAACTAGGGTTCCTCCCTAAGGTGGTGTTGAATCGTAACATTTAATCAAGAAATTGTTGTTCCTTCCTTGTGCCCTAATCCTTCTTCAAGGAAGGAACGTTTGCTTCACAATCTAGATGTGATTCGTGCCTTGAAGTTCTATCTTCAGGAAGAAATTCAGGCAATCTTCCTCTTTGTTTGTCATCTATTCGGGGAAACGTAAGGGGCAGAAGTCTACTACGACTTCTCTATCCTTCTGGTTAAGGAGTGTCATCCCTTTAGCTTATGAGACAGCGGGACGACAGCCTCCTGAGAGGATAACGGCTCATTCCACTAGAGCAGTGTCTTCCTTTTGGGCTTTTTAAGAACGAAGCCTCAATGGATCAGATTTGAAAGGTGGCTACCTGGTCTTCCTTACACATTTTTTCTAAATTTTACAAGTTTGATGTGTTTGCTTCGACTGAGGCAGCTTTCGGGAGAATAGTTTTGCAGGCTGTGGTGCCCTCAGAATAGGGTCTGCTTCTTTTTTCTGTTCCCTCTCGTTATTCATTCAGTGTCCTCTATAACTTGGGTATAGTTTTCCCAACAGTAAGGAATGAAGTTGTGTACTTTCCCTACCTTATGGAAGGAAAACATAATTTCTTTCATGTAATTGGCAAGAGTCCATGAGCTAGTGACATATGGGATATTACAATCCTACCAGGAGGGGCAAAGTTTCCCAAACCTCAAAATGCCTATAAATACACCCCTCACCACACCCACAATTCAGTTTTACAAACTTTGCCGCCTATGGAGGTGGTGAAGTAAGTTTGTGCTAAGATTTCTACGTTGATATGCGCTTCTCAGCATTGTTGAAGCCCGATTCCTCTCAGAGTACAGCGAATGTCAGAGGGACGTGAAGGGAGTATCACTTATTTGAATACGATGATTTCCCTAACGGGGGTCTATTTCATGGGTTCTCTGTTATTGGTCGTAGAGATTCATCTCCTACCTCCCTTTTCAGATCGACGATATACTCTCAATTTACCATTACCTCTACTAATAACTGTTTTAGTACTGGTTTGGCTATGTGCTATATGTGGATGGGTGTCTTTTGGTAAGTATGTTTTCATTACTTAAGACACTTTCAGCTATGGTTTTGCACTTTATGCATTTATATAAAGTTCTAAATATATGTATTGTACTTATATTTGCCATGAGTCAGGTTCATGAATTTCCTTCTGCAGACTGTCAGTTTCATATTTGGGGAATATAAACATTTTAAAAAATGTATTTCTTATCTGGGGTTTAGACTTTTTTCAATTGACTACTTTTTAGCAATTGCGGTTATTAGGCCCGCGGGTGCGTCAAACGTTAAACTTTATTGCGTCATTCTTCGCGCGAAAAAATATGTTTGACGCAACTTCGTCATTTCCGGCATCATACGTGACGCAGAGACCTTTCACACGGCGGCGTCATTAGTGACGCGAGTGTTACGTTGTGCGTCATACTTGGCGCCAAACTGTTTCATTATTTCAATACCCCATTGATGTTTGCCTCTTGCTTTTTTTCTCTATCAGAGGCCTATGCTATTGCATTTTTTCCCATTCCTGACACTGTCATATAAGGAAATAGATAATTTTGCTTTATATGTTGAAATTTTCCCTTACATTGTGCAAGATGTCCCAATCTGATCCTGTCTCAGAAGTTTCTGCTGGAACATTGCTGCCTGACATCGGTTCTACCAAAGCAAAGTGCATTTGTTGTAAAATTGTAGAAATTATTTCACTGAATGTCATTTGCAATAGTTGTCATGATAAACTTTTACATGCAGATAGTATTTCCATCAGTAATAGTACATTGCCAGTTGCAGTTCCTTCAACTTCTAATGTGCATGATATACCTGTAAATTTTAAAGAATTTGTTTCTGATTCTATAATGAAGGCTTTGTCTGCATTTCCACCTTCTAATAAACGTAAAAGGTCTTTTAAAACTTCTCATTTAGCTGATGAAATTTCAAATGACCAACAACATAATAATTTATCCTCTTCTGATGAGGATCTATCTGAGACAGAAGATCCTTCCTCAGACATTGACACTGACAAATCTACTTATTTATTTAAAATAGAGTATATGCGTTCTTTATTAAAAGAAGTGTTAATTACTTTGGATATTGAGGTAACCAGTCCTATTGACGTTCAATCTAATAAACATTTAAATGCTGTTTTTAAACCTCCTGTGGTTTCCCCAGGGGTTTTTCCTATTCCTGAGGCTATTTCTGATATGATTTCTAGGGAATGGAATAAGCCAGGTACTTCTTTTATTCCTTCTTCAAGGTTTAAAAAATTGTATCCTTTACCAGCAAAATCTATAGAGTTTTTGGGGAAAAAATCCCCAAAGTTGATGGGGCTATTTCTACTCTTGCTAAACGTACCACTATTCCTATGGAAGATAGTACTTCCTTTAAGGATCCTTTAGATAGGAAGCTTGAATCTTATCTAAGGAAGGCCTATTTATATTCAGGTCATCTTCTCAGACCTGCTATTTCTTTGGCTGATGTTGGGGCTGCATCAACTTTCTGGTTGGAGAATTTAGCGCAACAAGAATTGGATTCTGACATATCTAGCATTATTCGCTTACTGCAACATGCTAATCATTTTATTTGGTGATGCCATTTTTGATATTATCAAAATTGATGTTAGATCCATGTCTTTAGCTGTATTAGCTAGAAGAGCTTTGTGGCTTAAATCTTGGAATGCTGATATGACATCTAAATCTAGATTACTATCTCTTTCTTTCCAAGGTAATAATTTATTTGGTTCTCAGTTGGATTCTATTATTTCAGCTATCACTGAGGGAAAAGGAGTTTTTCTGCCTCAGGATAAAAAACCTAGGGGTAAATCTAAGGCTTCTAACCGTTTTCGTTCCTTTCATCAGAATAAGGAACAAAAACTAAATCCTCCCCCCAAGGAATCTTCTTCCAATTGGAAGCCTTCCTCAAATTGGAATAAATCCAAGCCATTTAGGAAACCAAAGTCAGCCCCTAAGTCCGCATAAAGGTGCGGCCCTCATTCCAGCTCAGCTGGTAGCGGGCAGATTAAGGTTTTTCAAGGATTTTTGGATAAAATCTGTCCAAAATCATTGGATTCAGAGCATTGTCTCTCAAGGGTATCGAATAGGATTCAGATTAAAACCTCCTGTGAGAAGATTTTTTCTCTCACGTATCCCTGTAAATCCAGTAAAAGCTCAGGCTTTTCTGAAGTGTGTTTCAGACCTGGAGTCTTCAGGGGTAATCATGCCAGTTCCTCCTCAGGAACAAGGTTTGGGGTTTTATTCAAACCTATTCATTGTACCAAAGAAAGAAAATTTATTCAGACCAGTTCTGGATCTGAAAATTTTGTACCAACTTTCAAGATGGTGACTATAAGGACTATTCTGCCTTTTGTTCAGTGAGGACATTATATGTCCACAATAGACTTGCAGGATGCATACCTTCATATTCCGATTCATCCAGAACACTATCAGTTTCTGAGATTCTCTTTTCTAGACAAGCATTACCAATTTGTTGCTCTTCCATTTGGCCTAGCAACAGCTCCAGGAATCTTTTCAAAGGTTCTGGGTGCCCTACTATCTGCAATCAGAGAACAGGGTATTGCGGTGTTTCCTTATTTGGATGATATCTTGGTACTAGCTCAGTCTTTACGTACTGCAGAATCTCACACGAATCAACTAGTGTTGTTTCTTCGGAAACATGGTTGGAGGATCAATTTACCAAAAGATTTCTTGATTCCTCAGACAAGGGTCACCTTTTTAGGCTTCCAGATAGATTCAGTGTCCATGACTCTGTCTCTAACAGACAAGAGACGTTTAAAATTGGTTGCAGCATGCCGGCACCTTCAGTCTCAGTCATTCCTTCAGTGGCTATGTGCATGGAAGTTTTAGGTCTCATGACTGCAGCGATCCCCTTTGCTCGTTTTCACATGAGACCTCTAAAGCTTTGTATGCTGAATCAATGGTGCAGGGATTATACAAATATATCACAATTAATATCCTTGAATCCCAATGTACAACACTCTCTGACATCGTGGATAGCTCACCATCGTTTAGTTCAAGGGGCTTCTTTTGTTCGGCCAACCTGGACTGTGATCTCAACAGATGCGAGTCTTTCAGGTTGGGGAGCAGTTTGGGGATCTCTGACAGCACAAGGGGTTTGGAAATCTCAAGAGGCGAGATTACCAATAAATATTTTAGAACTCCGTCCCATTCTCAGGGCTCTTCAGTTCTGGCCTCTGCTAAAGAGAGAACCGTTCATTTGTTTTCAGACAGACAATATCACAACTGTGGCTTATGTCAATCATCGGGGTGGGACTCACAGTCCCCAAGCTATGAAAGAAGTATCTCGGATACTTGCTTGGGCGGAATCCAGCTCCTGTCTAATCTCTGCGGTGCATATCCCAGGTGTAGACAATTGGGAGGCGGATTATCTCAGCCGCCAGACTTTACATCCAGGGGAGTGGTCTCTCCATCCAGATGTGTTTTCTCAGATTGTTCAGATGTGGGGTCTTCCAGAGATAGATCTCATGGCTTCTCATCTAAACAAGAAACTTCCCAGATACCTGTCCAGCTCCAGGGATGTTCAGGCGGAAGCAGTAGATGCGCTGACACTTCCTTGGTGTTATCATCCTGCTTACATCTTCCCGCCTCTAGTTCTCCTTCCAAGAGTGATCTCTAAAATCATCATGGAACAGTCTTATGTGTTGCTGGTGGCTCCAGCATTGCCACACAGGTTTTGGTATGCGGATCTGGTTTGGATGTCCAGTTGCCCGCCTTGGCCACTTCCGTTACGGCCGGACCTACTATCTGAAGGTCCGTTTTTCCATCAGGATCTCAAATCATTAAATTTGAAGGTATTGAAATTGAACGCTTAGTTCTAAGTCATAGAGGTTTCTCTGACTCAGTGATTAATACTATGTTACAAGCTCGTAAATCTGTCTCTAGAAAGATTTATTATAGAGTTTGGAAGACTTACATTTCATGGTGTTCTTCTCATAAATTCTCCTGGCATTCTTTTAGAATTCCTAGAATTTTACAGTTTCTTCAGGATGGTTTGGATAAGGGTTTGTCTGCAAGTTCCTTGAAAGGACAAATCTCCGCTCTTTGTTTTATTTCACAGAAAGATTGCTATACTACCTGATATACACTGTTTTGTACAGACTTTAATTCGTATTAAGCCTGTCATTAAGTCAATTTCTCCTCCTTGGAGTCTTAATTTGGTTCTGAAGGCTTTACAGGCTCCTCCATTTGAACCTATGCATTCTTTAGACATTAAACTACTTTCTTGGACAGTGTTGTTTCTTTTGGCCATCTCTTCTGCTAGAAGAGTTTCTGAGTTATCTGCTCTTTTTTGTGAGTCTCCTTTTCTGATTTTTCATCAGGATAAGGCAGTTTTGCAGACTTCTTTTCAATTTCTACCTAAGGTTGTGAATTCTAACAACATTAGTAGAGAAATTGTTGTCCCTTCCTTATGTCCTAATCCTAAGAATTCTTTGGAGAGATCCTTACATTCTTTGGATGTGGTAAGAGCTTTTAAATATTATGTGGAAGCTACTAAAGATTTCATGAAGACTTCCAGTCTATTTTATTTTGTGGTCCTAGGAAAGGTCAGAAGGCTTCTGCTATTTCCTTGGCTTCTTGGCTTCTTGGTTGAAACTTTTGATTCATCAAGCTTATTTGGAGTCGGGTCAGGCCCCGCCTCAGAGAATTACAGCTCATTCTACTAGATCGTGGGCTTTTAAGAATGAAGCTTCAGTTGATCAGATTTTCAAAGCGGCAACTTGGTCCTCTTTGCATACATTTACTAAATTCTACCGTTTTGATGTATTTGCTTCTTCGGAAGCAGTTTTTGGTCGAAAAGTTCTTCAGGCAGCTGTTTATAATTTTTTTGTATAAAGCACAATTATTTCCAAATTTCCTTTGTTGATGCTTTCTACTCCTTTCTTTATCACCCCACTGCTTGGCTATTCATTAAACTGAATTATGGGTGTGGTGAGGGGTGTATTTATAGGCATTTTGAGGTTTGGGAAACTTTGCCACTCCTGGTAGGATTGTATATCCCATATGTCACTAGCTCATGGACTCTTGCCAATAAGAAAGATATGAATTTATCAGGTAAGTTCTTACATAAATTATGTTTTTGGACTCACTATGGGTTCCAACAAATCTTAGATTGAATTCATTTTGATTTAAATAATCAAAAAATTAGGACTGATTGTTCATCCCCATCCCACACCAACAGGAGGTCATCAATATAGCGACCAAAATAAACAATATGCCCCTTGAAGGGGTTACTATCTGCATAGACGCGGAGCATTTCCCACCAACCCATATAAAGTTTGGCGTACGAGGGGGCAAATTGTGCCCCTATCGCTGTTCCACGTCTCTGCAGATAGTAAGACCCCTCAAACAAAAAATAATTATGTGTCAACAAAAATTCAATGATGACAGCCAAAAAATGTTTAACATCTTCTGTGTAGTTAGACGCAGAGTCAAGAGTTAAACCCATAGACTTGGTGGTTAGTTATAATAAAAATCCTTTATTTCCATTAATTTAAAAGGTGAACAAGTGATATGCCATCTTAGGTTGGTGTGTCTGTCAGTCTCGCTGCTGCGTTTCGGCTACCCTGCCGTAATCAAAGCGTGAGTGCTGACAAACACCTGTGCTCTTAAAACCGGTTGTTGAGTCCCATTGGTTAAAAACAGCAGTGTACACCTACTTAATTTAATTAATGTTTATACACAATATATGTTCAAATTCAATTATCATACACTGTTTACATAGGAAATCCAAAATATATAGAAAAGATATAAGGAAAATGTCACCTTATTATATTAAATATTCAGCGATTATTTCACTATACATGAATATTTAATGCTGCCAAATGTAGCTTTATGAGGTAAGATCCTAATTTTGTCAAATGAAATAAATAAGGGAATGAATGAATTTGTTTGTTTTTAATTGTTTTTGATTTAGTTTAATTATTTATTATTTTGAATTCTGATGGCATTATCCTATTTCTTACACTATACTTTTGGCCCTTTGGGGTGCATAGGGCAGTATAGAGGGCTAACTTGGTTAGACCCTGATTAGTGTCAGTTTAAGTTCCTCCCCATACTGACTTGAAGCACCTACTTTACTAAGTATCCCAAGTCATGGGTCATAAGTCATCCAAGTTATTGTAATCCCTAGCCATAGTTATTTGTCATAGTGGTAAACTATACAGCCATAGTTATTTGTCATAGTGGTAAAAGATACCTGTCTTTGTTTGGGTATTAACTGTATTCACAGCTTGTTAGATGTGTGTGGTTTTGAGCCTTTTAAGTATCTGGACTAATTCTCAGTGATCTTAGATAGTTAGAACAGAATTTGGTTAGGACAGAACTTCAAGGGTTTCAAGGTTATTAACTGCATCATTGCCAGAAATTGATAAGGTCATATTCACTATTGAGTCCCAAAGGTTGTCTTGTTTTTAATGTGAGGATCCAATAGACCTCCTGTTTCGCTAATAGTTGGTCTCTATTGCCTCCTCTTTTAAGTCTGGGTATGTTATCTACTATAGTCCATCTCAAACCCTTTGGGTTTTTGTCATGTAAATGGGTATAATGTGAGATTAGGGGTGTAACCAGAGTGCCATTTTTGATGTTGCAAATATACTCCCGTATCCGGGATCTGATCTCCCTTGAGGTCATGCCAACATATTGAATGTTGCAAAATGTGCAGGTCAGGGCATATATGACATAGGTAGCCCTACAGTTATAGCACATCTTGTGAGTGTATCTTATTCCAGTGTTTGAGCTCTCAAAGCCTTCTCCTGTCTGGACATACTCACAGGCTTTACAATTTTGGAAGTGGCATTTGTAAACCCCCCTTGGTTGTAAGCCAAGAGCTCTGGTTGTCAATTGTGTTTTTTAGGCAGGTTGGGGAAACTCTATTCCTTATTATGAGGCCTTTCCTATATGCAAAGCGGCAACCACCCCTTGCAACATCCACCAGGTCATTATCCGAGAAGTGTTTCCTAATTATTCCACAGATCTGATGGAATTGGTCGCTATAGCTAGTAATGAAAGTAGTTTTATTGGTATGTTTACTTTTTTCTGGTTTAAATAAAGACTTATGTAAATTATGTCCTATCTCTCTGTTCAACAGATCTCCTTATTCCTTTCATCATCTGATCTGGATAGGATCTGAAGATAAGTCTGTCTGTCTGTTAACTCGTCGGTCTGTACCTGGAAGTTCAGGTCATCAGAGCAGTTTCTTCAAGTTCTAATGAACTGCCCTTTTGTGATGGCCTTGAACACCCAATTCGGATGGCCACTTCTTGCATGTAGCAAGGAATTGCCTGTGGAAGGTTTCCGAAATGTCTTAGTATTTATATATCTGTTTAAGAGCCTGTGAGAGTGACATCCAAGTAGTTTATACTGTTTCTGTTAAACTCATATGTGAATTAAAGACCATCATTAAGGTAATGTATAAAGTTCACTAACATGGGCTCACCCCCATGCCAGATTAGAATGAGATAGTCTATAAATCTCCTGTAAAAGGAGACCTGGGGCTTGAAGTGATTTCTATCTATCTATTTATTGGGTTTTTGTAAAGCTTGGCTACTGACAAGTAAGGGTCTCAAGGCGCTTATGGTTGCTGCAGTTCAGTTGAAGAGCCAGGTCTTAAGGTCCTTTCTGAATTTAGTTAGGGAGGTAGCTTGTCTGAGGTGCAGCGGGAGAGTGTTTCATGTCTATCTTCAAAGATGTGGGACAGCTCCCTTCACCCCATGAAGAGGTTGGCGTAGGAAGGAGCAAATTTTGCTCCCATCGCTCTGGAGATAGAAACAACCATCGAACCTAAAGTAATTGTAGGTCAATAGATATTTGGTTACCCTCACAATGATTTAACAGCTAATATCATCATAGAGTGACGATCTCCTTAGAAATTGATTGCTTGCAGCCCTTCCTCATGGGGTATTGAGTAGTAGAGGGCTTTGACATCTATGGTTAGCCATGCTTGTTCGTCTGACCAGCCCATATCTTTGACAAGTTCCAAAAGATGTTTGTTGTTGGCTTGGTAAGGCCTCAACCAGTGGCTTGAGGATGGCATCCAGCCACTGGGATAAATGCTCAGTCAAAGTTCCAATTCTACTTACCAGTGGTCTACCCTGTACATCTGGTGTTGGTTTATGGATCTTGGGTAGATGATTGAACACAGGGATAATTGGGTTCTTGACTGTTAAGTAATTGTGGGTATCAAGGTCAAAGATTTCCAGTTCCCTACCTTCATAAAGCAAATGGTTGAGTTCCCGTTGATATTTCTTTGTGGGGTCTTCCCTGAGGTGAATGTATTGATCTTTATCATTAAGTTGTCTTAAAGCTTCATTGACAAACTGTTTTATTCATAACCACGATGAAGCTGCCTTTATCGGCTGCTCTTATGGTTAGATGGTCGTTCTCTTGTAGGCTCTTAAGTGTGTCTCTCTTTTTTAGTCATGTCATTTTTGCACTGTCTAGTACCAGTATTTTCTGCTAGTGCAGTTAAATCCCTTTCTATCCTTTTTTGGAAAAGTTCTATTTGTCCCCTATAGTGTATAGGTTAGAAGAAATCTAGCTAAACTAACACCACCCGTGGCTCCCTCTGTGTAAAAGTCATCCAATGCGACCAAATCGCAAGTTTCTTGAAATTGAAATTCCATTTTAGTATCAGGGCCATTTGTGCTGTTAGTCTCAGCGGGACTTAGAATACTCCGTTCTCCTTTGTAAAATTTTCTTAAAGTTAAGTTTCCAATCAATTTGTTAACATCAACAAGTGTTTGAAATAAGTAAAATTTTGCAGATGGTATGAAATTCAGTCCTCTGCTTAGAACTGATCTCTCTGTCTGTGTCAGTATGTGGTCAGAGATGTTTACCACGTTGTCTCTTTGTATTTTGTCTGATAGTGACCCCTCCTCTGGGGGTAGCGACTCAGTCTGTTTTGTTCCTAAGTCATGGTTTGCTGTCCTCGTCCCTGACCCTGGCTTATGGGGTTTGTGTGTATATTTGATCCCTCCCCTTCGGGTTCTCTTGGGCGCGTCTGAAAAGCCTGCTCCATGTCCCTTGAGTTGGTGCCTGTTCCCAATGTTGGTGGATTTACCTTGTATTTACTTTGTTGTTTAGACTTTTTACTAGTCACTAGTAAGGGTTGGAGAGGAAAAGAACCTATCTTGGGTCTCACTGCTTGTTGGTCCATGCTGTTTTTAATTGTATTTATAAAGGTGTGGGTATCAGGAGAGTGACACAGTCGTCTGGGGGGCAATCTCACAACTTATTTCTTCCCCACCTGAGCTGGATTGATCATCCTGTGATTCTGCCTCCCTCTCTGAAAATGTCACCCTTCTCCAATCATTGTACCTCCCTCTCCTGTTTCCCCTTCCCCGTATTGTAATAACTCAATAAAAAAATTTTTTTTACCTTTATTCTTTTATTAATTGTTGTTTAGTTCGACAACACTGGAACGCCCTGATAAAAGTGCTGTGTTAGCAATCTCTATTCACCTGCCCGATGGCCAATCACCTTCAAGTATTCAATTATATGCAAATCACGCTAAATGACTAACAGGCATTCACAATCTTCTTTTTACTTAGAATATGAGCAAGGCTCAACCTGTCATATTATACAGTATTAAAGGAAACGGCTGCAAAGCGAATACGCAAATCAGCTATGAAGAGGGATACTTTTGCAGAACTCACGCGCAAACAGTACTACGATCAGTGAATGGAAGGAAAAAAAAAATACTCTCTGCTCAATACGGACCAGAGCAGAGTGTAGTTTTGCTTTCATGTAATTGGCAAGAGTCCATGAGCTAGTGACATATGGGATATACAGTCCTACCAGGAGGGGCAAAGTTTCCCAAACCTCAAAATGCCTATAATTACACCCCTCACCACACCCACAATACAGTTTTACAAACATTGCCTCCTGTGGAGGTGGTGAATTAAGTTTCTGCTAAGATTTCTATGTTGATATGCGCTTCTCCGCATTTTGAAGAGGGATGTGAAGGGATGTGAAGGGAGTATCACCTATTGAATGCAATGGTTTTGCTTGTGGGAGATAAATTTCATTGGTTCTCTGTTATCGGTCGTAGAGATTCATCTCATACCTCCCTTATTCAGATAGACGATATACTCTCATATTCCATTACCTCTACTGATAACTGTTTCAGTACTGGTTTGGCTATCTGATATATGTGGATGGGTGTCTTTCGGTAAGTATGTTTTCATTACTTAAGACACTCTCAGCTATGGTTTGGCACTTTATGCATTAATATAAAGTTCTAAATATATGTATTGTACTTATATTTGCCATGAGTCAGGTTTATGTATATTTGGGGAAAAAACATATTTAGGAAAATATTTTTCTTACCTGGGGTATAGTCTTTTTTTCAATTGACTGCTTTTTCATTAAATTTCACGGGCAAAGTTAGGCTCGCGAGGGCGCAAAATGCCAGAGTTTATTGCGTCATTCTTGCCGCAAGAATTTTTTTGGAGCTAAGGTATGTTTGATGACGCAAATTCGTCATTTCCGGCGTCTTAGTTGACGCTGAGTTCCTTGCACAAGGTTGCGTCTACAATGACGTGAGTGTCGTTTCCGGATGTTGTTGGCGCCAAAAACTTTTCAGTTTGCGTTGTGCGTCATTATTTAAAACCCCATTCCTATATGCCTCTTGCCTTTTTCTATATCAGAGGGCTATGCTGTTTGCATTTTTTTTCCATTCCTGAAACTGCCATATAAGGAAATTGATCATTTTGCTTTATATGTTGTGTTTTCTCTTACATTTGCAAGATGTATCAATCTGATCCTGTCTCAGAAACCACTGTTGGAACCCTGCTGCCTGATAAGTTCTACCAAAGCTAAGTGCATTTTTTGTAAATTTGTGGAGATAATATCTCCAGCTGTGGTATGTAATAGTTGTCATGATAAGCTTTTACATGCAGAGAATGTGTCCATCAGTAATAGTACAATGCCTGTTGTTCCTTCAACATCTAATGTACATGATATACCTGTGAATATAAAAGATTTTATTGCTGATGCGATTCAGAAGGCTTTGTCTGTCATCCCGCCTTCTAATAAACGTGAAAGGTCTTTTAAAACTTCTCATAAAGTTAATGAAATTTCAAATGGCCGACAACATACTGAATTATCCTCCTCTGATGAGGATCTATCTGATTCAGAAGATCCTTCCTCAGATATTGACACTGAAAAATCTACTTATTTATTTAAAATGGAGTATATTTGTTCCTTGTTAAGAGGTGTTGATTACATTGAATATTGAGGAAACTAGTCCTCCTGATATTAAAACTAGTAAACGTTTAAATTCTGTTTATAAACCTCCTGTTACTCCAGAGGTTTTTCCCGTTCCTGATGCTATTTCTGATATGATTTCTAAGGAATGGAATAGGGATGGCACTTCTTTTATTCCTTCTTTAAGGTTTAAAAAAATTGTATCCATTGCCAGCAGTTAGATTGGAGTTTTGGGAAAAGATCCCCAAAGGGGCTATTTCTACTCTTGCAAACGTACTACTATTCCTATGGAAGATAGTACTTCTTTTAAAGACCCTTTAGATAGGGAACTTGAATCTTATCTAAGGAAAGCTTATTTATATTCTGGCTATCTTCTCAGGCCTGCCATTTCTATGGCTGATGTTGCAGCTGCATCAACTTTTTGGTTGGAAAGTTTAGCGCAACAGGAAATGGATCCTGATTTATCTAGCATTGTTCGCTTGCTTCAACATGCTAATCATTTTATCTGTGATGCCATTTTTGATATCATCAAAATTGATGTTAAATCTAAGTCTTTAGCTATTTTAGCTAGAAGAGCTTTGTTGCTCAAATATTGGAATGCTGACATGGTATCAAAGTCTAGATTACTATCTCTTTCCAAGGTAATAAGTTATTTGGTTCTCAGATTAGATTATTTCAACTGTCACTGGGAGGAAAGGAGTTTTTTTGCCTCAGGATAAAAGACTTAAGGGTAAATCTAAAGCTTCTAACCATTTTCGTTCCTTTCGACAAAAAGAGAACAGAAACCTAATCCTTCCCCCAAAGAATCTGGTTCCATTTGGAAACCTTCAAGTTGGAGTAAATCCAAACCGTTTAAGAAACCAAAGCCAGCCCCCAAGTGTGTATGAAGGGGCGGCCCTCATTCCAGCTCAGCTGATAGGGGGCAGATTAAGATTCTTCCAAAACATTTGGGCAGATTCTGTCCATAATCAATGGATTCAGAGTATTGTCTCTCAAGGGTACCGAATAGGATTCAGAGTAAGACCTCCTTTGAGAAGATTTTTTTTTCTAACGCATCCCAGCAAATGCAGTAAAGGCTCAGGCTTTTCTGAAGTGCATTTCAGACCTGGAGCTTTCAGTGGTAATAATACCAGTTCCGTTTCAGGAACAGGGTCTGGGGTTTTATTCAGATCTATTCATTGTCCCAAAGATCTATTCATTGTCCCAAAGGCCAGTTCTGGATCTGAAAATTTTGAATCATTATGTAAGAGTGCTAACTTTCAAAATGGTGACTATAAGGACTATTCTGCCTTTTGTTCAGCAAGTGCATTATATGTCCACAATAAACTTACAGGATGCATATCTTAATATTCCGATTCATCGAGACCACTCTCAGTTTCTGAGATTCTCTTTTCTAGACAATCATTACCAATTTGTCGCTCTTCCATTTGGCCTAGCGACAGCTCCAAGAATCTTTTCAAAGGTTCTCGGTGCCCTACTCTCTATAATGAGAGAACGGGGTATTGCAGTGTTTCCTTATTTGGACGATATCTTGGTACTAGCTCAGGCTTACATTCTGCAGAATCTCACACAAATCAACTAGTGTTGTTTCTTCAAAGATATGTTTGGAGGATCAATTTACCACAAAGTTCATTGATTCCTCAAACAAGGGTCACCTTTTTTAGGTTTCCAGATAGATTCAGTGTCCATGACTCTGTCTCTAACAGACAAGAGACGATTAAAATTGGTTTCAGCTTGTCGGAACCTTCAGTCTCAATCATTCCCTTCGGTAGCTATGTGCATGGAAGTTTTAGGTCTCATGACTGCAGCATCGGACGTGATCCCCTTTGCTCGTTTTCATATGAGACCTCTCCAGCTTTGTATGCTCAACCAATGTTGCAGGGATTATACAAAGATATCACAATTAATATCCTTAAATCCCAATGTTCGACACTCTCTGACTTGGTGGTTAGATCACCATCGTATAGTTCAAGGGGCCTCTTTTGTTAGTACAACCTGGACTGTGATCACAACAGATGGGGAGCTATTTGGGGATCTCTGACAGCACAAGGGGTTTGGAAATCTCAAGAGGCGAGGTTACCAATCAATATTTTAGAAATCCTTGCTATTTTCAGGGCTCTTCAGGTTTGGCCTCTGTTAAAGAGAGAACCGTTCATTTGTTTTCAGACAGACAATATCACAACTGTGGCATATGTCAATCATCAGGGTGGGACTCACAGTCCCCAAGCTATGAAAGAAGTATTCCGGATACGTGCTTGGGTGGAATCCAGCTCCTGTCTAATTTCTGCGGTTCATATCCCAGGTATAGACAATTGCGAAGCAGATTATCTCAGCCGTCAGACTTTACATCCGGGGGAGTGGTCGCTTCATCCAGATGTGTCTTTTCAGATTGTTCAGATGTGGGGTCTTCCAGAAATAGATCTGATGGCTTTCCATCTAAACAAGAAACTACCCAGGTACCTGTCCAGGTCCAGGTATCCTCAGGCAGAAGCGGTGGATGCATTAACAGTTCCTTGGTGTTACCAACCTGCTTATATTTTCCCGCCTCTAGTTCTTCTTCCAAGAGTGATCTCCAAAATCATCATGGAACAATCGTTTGTGTTGCTGGTAGCTCCAGCATGACCTCACAGGTTTTGGTTTGCGGATCTTGTTCGGATGTCCAGTTGCCAACCTTGGTCACTTCCATTAAGGCCAGACCTTCTGTCTTAAGGTCCGTTTTTCCATCAGGATCTCAAATCATTAAATTTGAATGTATGGAAATTGAACGCCTAGTGCTTAGTCATAGAGGTTTTTCTTTCTCAGTGATTAATACTATGTTACAGGCTCGATAATCTGTTTCTAGGAAGATTTATTATTGAGTTTGGAAGACTCGTATTTCATGGTGTTCTTCTCATAAATTCACCTGGCATTCTTTTAGAATTCCTAGAATTTTACAGTTTCTTTAGGATGGTTTGGATAAGGGTTTGTCTGCAAGTTCCTTGAAGGGACAAATCTCTGCTCTTTCTGTTTTATTTCACTGAAAGATTGCTAAGCTTCCTAATATTCACTGTTTTGTACAGGCTTTGGTCTGTATCAAGCCTGTCATTAAATCAATCTCTCCTCCTTGGAGTCTTAATTTGGTTTTGAAGGCTTTACAGGCTCCTCCGTTTGAGCTTATGCATTCTTTGGACATTAAACTACTTTCTTGGAAAGTGTTGTTCCTTTTGGCCATCTCTTCTGCTAGAAGAGTTTTCAAATTATCTGCTCTTTCTTGTGAATCTCCTTTTCTGATTTTCCATCAGGATCATTTAAATTTCTACCTAAGGTTGGGAATTCTAACAACATTAATAGAGAAATTGTTGTCCCTTCTTTGTGTCCTAATCCTAAGAATTCTTTGGAGAGATCCTTACATTCTTTAGATGTGGTAAGAGCTTTGAAATATTATGTTGAAGCTAATAAAGATTTCAGGATGACTTCTAATCTATTTTGTTATGTTTTCTGTTTCCAGGAAAGGTCAGAAGGCTTCTGCCATTTCCTTGGCATCTTGGTTAAAGCTTTTGATTCATCAGGCTTATTTGGAGTCGGGTCAGGCCCCGCCTCAGAGAATTACAGCTCATTCTACTAGATCAGTCTCCACTTTGTGGGCTTTTAAGAATGAAACTTCAGTTGATCAGATTTGCAAAGCAGCAACTTGGTCTTCTTTGCAAACATTTACTAAATTCTACCGTTTTGATGTATTTGCTTCTTCGAAAGCAGTTTTTGGTAGAAAAGTTTTTCAGGCAGCTGTTTCAGTTTGATTCCTCTGCTTATTGTTTGAGTTTTTTATTTTCATTATGAGAATAAACTTATATTTTGGGTTGTGGATTAATTTTTTCAGCGGAACATGGCTGTTATTGTTTTATCCCTCCCTCTCTAGTGACTCTTCTGTGGAGTTCCACATCTTTGGTATTACTATCCCATACGTTACTAGCTCATGGACTCTTGCCAATTACATGAAAGAAAACATAATTTATGTAAGAACTAACCTGATAAATTAATTTCTTTCATATTGGCAAGAGTCCATTAGACCCACCTTTTTTATGGTGGTTATGATTTATTGTATAAAGCGCAATTATTTCCAAATTCCTTTGTTGATGCTTTTTACTCCTTTCTTTATTACCCCACTACTTGGCTATTCGTTAAACTGAATTGTGGGTGTGGTGAGGGGTGTATTTATAGGCATTTTGAGGTTTGGGAAACTTTGCCCCTCCTGGTAGGATTGTATATCCCATACGTCACTAGCTCATGGACTCTTGCCAATATGAAAAATTAATTTATCAGGTAAGTTCTTACATAAATTATGTTTGTCTTTTTTCTTCCATTCACTGATCGTAGTATTGTTGCGTGTGAGTTCTGCAGAAGTATTCCTCTTTATAGCTGATTCACGGATTCGCTTTGCAGCCGTTTCCTTTAATACTTGCAGTGATGTCATCACAAGGGGTGGAGTATGCGTGTGCTTTGGAGTGGCCGCACATCCAGTGAAGTTTGTAAGGGGTATAGGTTATGTCATTCAAAAACGGAGCATTCAAAAAAGTATTTACAAAAATCTATAACTATGTGTATTGATAGTCCATCCAATGTAGGGAAAAATAAGCGCTCCAAGCCCACAGATATATAAAAGTTCAATTTTATTCCAAACTTGTTAAAATCATACAAGATAGATTAAAAAGTGGTAAGCACAGTAGTGCAAAAACAGGTTGTAGAACAGGTGCAAAAAACAGCAAACGTTTTGTGCTCCATGCACTTGGTCACTGCTAATTGATGCACCTGTTCAGAGCTCTATTTATACCAAATTTCTTAAAGTGATATCACAAATTTTCATTAACCTGTACTTTGCCATTTTGTAAGGGAGCCTATGACAAGAAACATTTATTTACTTTTTCCTTTTCATGTACATAAAGTGTTACAATATAAATATGCAAAAGGAGAGAGACACAATAAAAAGTTTGGCATCTGATGACTCACTCGTCATCAGGCAATCTGACAAGGGAGGCAATGTGGTCGTCCTAAATAAGGATGACTACATTGCAGAATCCATGAGACAACTAAACGATAGCGGGGAGGTCATCTCGTTTGGATCTTTAAGTTTTTTTAATCCAATTTCTGGACATTATCATTTGTCACACTATATAACAGGTACCTGATTATCAAATAGCGGAAATATATACTACAGTTATTCAATTGTTTTCTCTGATGAAATCGATGTTATAAGGGAGACGTCCCTTTTTATTTTATGTATGCTTTTAACAAGTTATTAAATTTCTGTCTAATTATACAAATGTTTTATTAGTTTTTATATATAGATAAGAAGCTCACATTAGACAACAAGTTTATATATATCAGTTGTATATACCTGTTTATATCTTTTTATTAACTGAATGTTGATAAATACTTAGGATTACCTACAATAAATATATAATAACAACATTGCAGTACATACATTAAACATTTATCCAATCACAAAATACAATATATTAAAATTATAGAATTTAACTAAATACTCTACCCGTGCTAATCTAGCGCTGGACTACATTCACTACATATCAACCACTGTTTTCTTAGAGGGGAATACATTAGTCTAGCAGGGTCAATTCTCCAGCGCCTCATCTTTCTCACTACCAGTTTACACCTAACACCCTAACATGAACCCCGAGTCTAAACACCTCTAATCTTACTCTTATTAACCCCTAATCTGCCGCTCCGGACATCGCTGCCACTATAATAAATATATTAACCCCTAAACCGCCGCACTCCCGCCTTGAAAACATTAGTTAAATATTATTAACCCCTAATCTACTGTCTCTAACATCTCCGCCACCTATCTACATTTATTAACCCCTAATCTGCCGCCCCTATACTATATTTATTAACCCCTAAATCTAACCCTAATACCCCCTAACTTAATTACAATTAAATTAAATCTAAATCAAACCTACTATTAAAGGGACAGTAAACCTTAAAAAAACTATGTGCAGAATTATATAACATTATTTAAGTGCTATAGTTCTAAAACCCTTTTTTCTCTTTTAATATGTAAAAATTATGGCGCTTTTACAGACCCGCTCTCTGCTGAGCGGGTCTGTAATATTTAGTCAGCGCATCGGGCCAGCTGTATAGTCACAGCCCGGCCCGACCGCGCCATAAGACTAAGTGCAGCTCGCTCCTGTAAATAATTCCTTTTTAAAACTAAATACCTGTAAAATAAACCCTAAGCTAGCTACAATATAACTAATAGTTACATTGTATCTAGCTTAGGGTTTTTCTCTTGTTAAGTGTATTCAGTCCACGGGTCATCCATTACTTATGGGATATATTCCCTTCCCAACAGGAAGTTGCAAGAGGATCACCCAAAGCAGAGCTGCTATATAGCTCCTCCCCTCACATGTCATATCCAGTCATTCTCTTGCAACCCTCAACAAAGATGGAGGTCGTGAGAGGAGAGTGGTGTTTTATACTTAATTATTTCTTCAATCAAAAGTTTGTTATTTTTAAATGGCACCGGAGTGTGCTGTTCTTTTCTCAGGCAGTATTTGGAAGAAGAATCTGCCTGCGTTTTCTATGATCTTAGCAGAAGTAACTAAGATCCACTGGCTGTTCTCGCACATTCTGAGGAGTGGGGTAACTTCAGAAAGGGAATAGCGTGCTGGGTCTCCTGCAAATAAGGTATGTGCAGTAAAATATTTTTCTAAGGAATGGAATTGACTAAGAAAATACTGCTGATACCGATGTAATGTAAGTAAAGCCTTAAATGCAGCGAAAGCGACTGGTATCAGGCTGATTGATGTATATGCAGTAAAGTAATTTTCTAAGGAATGGAATTTGACTAAGAAAATGCTGCTAATACTGAAGTAATGTAATAAGCCTTAAATGCAGTAGAAGGACTGGTATCAGGCTTATCAATAGAGATACATACTCTTTAAAAAAAGGATGTTTAAAACGTTTGCTGGCATGTTTAATCGTTTTTGTGAGGTACATTGGTGATAAAACTTATTGGGGCATGAATTTTTCCACATGGCTGACTTATATTTCTGCATATAAACAGTTAACTGAGGCTTCCCACTGTTGTAATAATGAGTGCGAGGGGCCTATTTTAGCGCTTTTTTGCGCAGTAAAAATTCAGTCTCAGTCTTTCTGCTTCTTCCTGCATGACCCAGGAAGTCTCTAGAGAGCTCAAGGGACTTCAAAAGTTATTTTGAGGGAGGTAATCAGTCACAGCAGACCTGTGACAGTGTGTTTGACTGTGTTAAAAAACGTTTTTTTTCTCTATTGATTATCCGGTTTGGGTATTAAGGGGTTAATCATCCATTTGCAAGTGGGTGCAATGCTCTGCTAACTTAATACATTTACTGTGAAAATTTGGTTGCTATAACTGATTTGGTTCATTGTTATTTCAACTGTGACAGTTTTTTGTGCTTCTTAAAGGCGCAGTAGCGTTTTCTATATTGCTTGTAAATTTATTTTAAAGTGTTTTCCAAGCTTGCTAGTCTCATTGCTAGTCTGTTTAAACATGTCTGACACAGATGAATCTGTTTGTTCACTATGTTTGAAGGCCAGTGTGGAGCCCCATAGAAATATGTGTACTAAATGTATTGATTTCACTTTAAATAATAAAGGTCAGTCTTTATCTATAAAAGAATTATACTAGACGACGAGGGGGAAGTTATGCCGACTAACTCTCCTCACGTGTCAGTACCTTCGCCTCCCGCTCAGGGGGCGCGTGCTAATATGGCGCCAAGTACATCAGGGACGCCCATAGCAATTACTTTACAGGACATGGCTACAATCATGAATAATACCCTGTCAGAAGTATTATCTAGATTGCCAGAATTGAGAGGCAAGCGCGATAGCTCTGGGATTAGGAGAGATGCAGAGCGCGCTGGTGCTGTAAGAGCCATGTCTGATACTGCGTCACAGTTTGCAGAACATGAGGACGGAGAGCTTCATTCTGTGGGTGACGGATCTGATCAGGGGAAACCTGATTCAGAGATCTCTAATTTTAAATTTAAGCTTGAGAACCTCAGTGTATTGCTTGGGGAGGTTTTAGCTGCTCTGAATGACTGTAACACAGTGGCAATTCCAGAGAAATTGTGTAGGCTGGATAGATACTATGCGTTACCGGTGTGTACTGACGTTTTTCCTATACCTAAAAGGCTTACTGAAATTATTAGCAAGGAGTGGGATAGACCCGGTGTGCCATTTTCCCCACCTCCTATATTTAGGAAGATGTTTCCAATAGACGCCACTACACGGGACTTATGGCAGACGGTCCCTAAGGTGGAGGGAGCAGTTTCTACTTTAGCTAAGCGTACCACTATCCCGGTGGAGGATAGTTGTGCCTTTTCGGATCCAATGGATAAAAAATTAGAAGGTTACCTTAAGAAAATGTTTGTTCAACAAGGTTTTATTTTGCAGCCCCTTGTATGCATTGCGCCTGTCACTGCTGCTGCGGCATTCTGGTTTGAGTCTCTGGAAGAGGCCATTCACACAGCTCCATTGGATGAAATTATGGACAAGCTTAAATCGCTTAAGCTAGCTAATGCATTTGTTTCTGATGCCATTGTACATTTGACTAAACTAACGGCTAAGAACTCCGGATTCGCCATCCAGGCGCGGAGAGCGCTATGGCTTAAATCCTGGTCAGCTGATGTGACTTCAAAATCGAAATTACTTAATATTCCTTTCAAGGGGCAGACCTTATTCGGGCCCGGCTTGAAAGAAATTATTGCTGACATTACTGGAGGTAAGGGTCATACCCTTCCTCAAGACAGGGCCAAATCAAAGGCCAAACAGTCTAATTTTCGTACCTTTCGAAATTTCAAGGCAGGAGCAGCATCAACTTCCTCCGCCCCAAAACAGGAAGGAACTGTTGCTCGCTACAGACAGGCCTGGAAAACTAACCAGTCCTGGAACAAGGGCAAGCAGGCCAGAAAACCTACTACTGCCCCCAAGACAGCATGAAGGAACGGCCCCCTATCCGGAAACAGATCTAGTGGGGGGCAGACTTTCTCTCTTCGCCCAGGCGTGGGCAAGAGATGTCCAGGATCCCTGGGCGTTGGAGATCATATCTCAGGGATATCTTCTGGACTTCAAAGCTTCTCCTCCTCGAGGGAGATTCCATCTATCAAGGTTATCAGAAAACCAGATAAAGAAAGAGGCATTCCTACGCTGTGTACAAGACCTCCTAGTAATGGGGGTAATCCACCCGGTTCCGCAGACAGAACAAGGACAGGGATTTTACTCAAATCTGTTTGTGGTTCCCAAGAAAGAGGGAACCTTCAGACCAATCTTGGACCTAAAGATCTTAAACAAATTCCTAAGAGTTCCATCATTCAAAATGGAAACTATTCGAACCATCCTACCCATGATCCAAGAGGGTCAGTACATGACCACAGTGGACTTAAAGGATGCCTACCTTCACATACCGATTCACAAAGATCATTATCGGTACCTGAGATTTGCCTTTCTAGACAGGCATTACCAGTTTGTAGCTCTTCCCTTCGGGTTGGCTACGGCCCCGAGAATCTTTACAAAGGTTCTGGGCTCACTTCTGGCGGTTCTAAGACCGCGAGGCATAGCTGTGGCTCCGTATCTAGACGACATCCTGATACAGGCGTCAAGCTTTCAAATGGCCAAGTCTCATACAGAGATAGTTCTGGCATTTCTGAGGTCGCATGGGTGGAAAGTGAACGTGGAAAAGAGTTCTCTATCAAGAGTCTCCTTCCTAGGGACTCTTATAGATTCTGTAGAGATGAAAATTTACCTGACTGAGTCCAGGTTATCAAAACTCCTAAATGCTTGCCGTGTGCTTCATTCCATTCCACGCCCGTCAGTGGCTCAGTGCATGGAAGTAATCGGCTTAATGGTAGCGGCAATGGACATAGTGCCATTTGCGCGCCTGCATCTCAGACCGCTGCAATTATGCATGCTAAGTCAGTGGAATGGGGATTACTCAGATTTGTCCCCTCTACTAAATCTGGATCAGGAGACCAGAGATTCTCTTCTCTGGTGGCTTTCTTGGGTCCATCTGTCCAAGGGCATGACCTTTCGCAGGCCAGATTGGACGATTATAACAACAGATGCCAGCCTTCTAGGTTGGGGCGCAGTCTGGAACTCCCTGAAGGCTCAGGGATCGTGGACCCAGGAGGAGAAACTCCTCCCAATAAATATTCTGGAATTAAGAGCAATATTCAATGCTATTCTAGCTTGGCCTCAGTTAACAACACTGAGGTTCATCAGATTTCAGTCGGACAACATCACGACTGTGGCTTACATCAACCATCAAGGGGGAACCAGGAGTTCCCTAGCGATGTTAGAAGTCTCAAAGATAATTCGCTGGGCAGAGTCTCACTCTTGCCACCTGTCAGTGATCTACATCCCAGGCGTGGAGAACTGGGAGGCGGACTTTCTAAGTCGCCAGACTTTTCATCCGGGGGAGTGGGAACTTCATCCGGAGGTGTTCGCTCAACTGATTCATCGTTGGGGCAAACCAGAACTGGATCTCATGGCGTCTCGCCAGAATGCCAAGCTTCCTCATTACGGATCCAGGTCCAGGGATCCGGGAGCGGCGCTGATAGATGCTCTAGCAGCCCCTTGGGTTTTCAACATGGCTTATGTGTTCCCACCGTTTCCGCTGCTGCCTCGACTGATTGCTAAGATCAAACAGGAGAGAGCATCAGTGATTCTGATAGCGCCTGCGTGGCCACGCAGGACCTGGTATGCAGACCTAGTGGACATGTCGTCCTGTCCACCATGGTCTCTGCCCCTGAGGCAGGACCTTCTAATACAAGGTCCTTTCAACCATCCAAATCTAATTTCTCTGAGACTGACTGCATGGAGATTGAACGCTTGATCCTATCAAAGCGTGGCTTCTCAGAGTCAGTTATTGATACCTTAATACAGGCACGGAAGCCTGTTACCAGAAAAATCTACCATAAGATATGGCGTAAATACTTATATTGGTGCGAATCCAAGAGTTACTCATGGAGTAAGGTTAGGATTCCTAGGATATTGTCCTTTCTACAAGAGGGTTTGGAAAAGGGCTTATCTGCTAGTTCATTAAAGGGACAGATTTCTGCTCTGTCTATTCTTTTGCACAAGCGTCTGGCAGAAGTTCCAGACGTCCAGGCTTTTTGTCAGGCTTTGGCTAGGATTAAGCCTGTGTTTAAGACTGTTGCTTCGCCGTGGAGCTTAAACTTGGTTCTTAAAGTTCTTCAAGGTGTTCCGTTTGAACCCCTTCATTCCATTGATATTAAGCTTTTATCTTGGAAAGTTCTGTTTTTGATGGCTATTTCCTCGGCTCGAAGAGTCTGAGTTATCTGCCTTACATTGTGATTCTCCTTATCTGATTTTCCATTCAGACAAGGTAGTTCTGCGTACTAAACCTGGGTTTTTACCTAAGGTAGTTTCTAACAGGAATATCAATCATGTTATGTCCTAATCCTTCTTCAAAGAAGGAACGACTTTTGCATAATCTGGACGTAGTCCGTGCCCTGAAGTTCTTTTTACAGGCAACTAAAGATTTTCGTCAAACTTCTTCCCTGTTTGTCGTTTACTCTGGACAGAGGAGAGGTCAAAAAGCTTCGGCAACCTCTCTCTCCTTTTGGCTTTGTAGCATAATACGTTTAGCATATGAGACTGCTGGACAGCAGCCCCCTGAAAGAATTACAGCTCATTCCACTAGAGCTGTGGCTTCCACCTGGGCCTTTAAAAATGAGGCCTCTGTTGAACAGATTTGCAAGGCTGCGACTTGGTCTTCGCTTCACACCTTTTCAAAATTTTACAAATTTTACAAATTTTACACTTTTGCTTCTTCGGAGGCTGTTTTTGGGAGAAAGGTTCTACAGGCAGTGGTTCCTTCCGTTTAAGTTCCTGCCTTGTCCCTCCCATCATCCGTGTACTTTAGCTTTGGTATTGGTATCCCATAAGTAATGGATGACCCGTGGACTGAATACACTTAACAAGAGATAACATAATTTATGCTTACCTGATAAATTTATTTCTCTTGTAGTGTATTCAGTCCACGGCCCGCCCTGTCTTTTTTAAGGCAGATCTAAATTCTAATTAAAACTTCAGTCACCACTGCACCCTATAGTTTTTCCTTTCTCGTCTTGTTTCGGTCGAATGACTGGATATGACATGTGAGGGGAGGAGCTATATAGCAGCTCTGTTTTGGGTGATCCTCTTGCAACTTCCTGTTGGGAAGGGAATATATCCCATAAGTAATGGATGACCCGTGGACTGAATACACTACAAGAGAAATAAATTTATCAGGTAAGCATAAATTATGTTATTTTTATTTTAACTAGGTAGAATAGTTACTAAATAGTTATTAACTATTTACTAACTACCTAGCTAAAATAAATACAATTTTACCTGTAAAATAAAACCTAACCTGAGTTACACTAACACCTAACCTTACACTACAATTAAATAAATTCCCTAAATTAAATACAATTAACTAAATTCAATTCATTTAGCTAAATTACAAAAACAAAAAAACACTAATTTACAGAAAATAAAAAAACTAATTATCAGATCTTTAAACTAATTACACCTAATCTAATAGCCCTATCAAAATAAAAAAGCCCACCCAAAATAAAAAAAAACCTAGCCTAAACTAAACTACCAATAGCTCTTAAAAGGGCCTTTTGCGGGGCATTGCCCCAAAGAATCAGCTCTTTTACCTGTAAAAAAATACAAACAACCCCCCAACAGTAAAACCCACCACCCACACAACCAACCCCCCAAATAAAACCCTAACTAAAATAACCTAAGCTCCCCATTGCCCTGAAAAGGGCATTTTGATGGGCATTGCCCTTAAAAGGGAATTTAGCTCTATTGCAGCCCAAACTCCTAATCTAAAAATAAAACCCACCCAATACACCCTTAAAAAATCCTAACACTAACCCCCGAAGATCCACTTACAGTTTTGAAGAGCCAACATCCATCCTCAACGAAGCCGGGAAAAGTCTTCATCCAAGCGGCAACCAAGCCGGCAGCAGTGGTCCTCCAGACGGGCAGAAATCCTTCACCCAGATGGCATCTTCTATCTTCATCCTTACAACACGGAGCGGCTCCATCTTCAAGACATCCGGCGCGGAGCATCCTCTTCAATCGACGGCTTCTTCTACAATGACGGTTCCTTTAAATGACGTCTTCCAAGATGGCGTCCCTTAGATTCCGATTGGCTGATAGAATTCTATCAGCCAATCGGAATTAAGGTTGAAAAAATCCTATTGGCTGATGCAATCAGCCAATAGGATTTTTTTCAACCTTAATTCCGATTGGCTGATAGATTCTGATTGGCTGATAGATTTCTAAGGGACGCCATCTTGGATGACATAATTTAAACGAACCGTCATTGTAGATGAAGCCGTCGATTGAAGAGGATGCTCCGAGCCGCTTGGATGAAGACTTCTGGCTTCGTTGAGGATGGATTTCGTCTCTTCAAAACTGTAACTGGATCTTCGGGGGTTAATGTTAGGATTTTTTAAGAGTGTATTGGGTGGGTTTTATTTTTAGATTAGGGGTTTGGGCTGCAATAGAGCTAAATGCCCTTTTCAGGGCAATGGGGAGCTTAGTTTTTTTAGTTAGGGTTTTATTTGGGGGGGTAGGTTGTGTGGTTGGGGGGTTGTTTGTATTTTTTTTACAGGTAAAAGAGCTGATTTATTTGGGGCAATGCCCCGCAAAAGGCCCTTTTAAGGGCTATTGGTAGTTTAGTTTAGGCTAGGGTTTTTTTTTGGGTGGGCTTTTTTTATTTTGATAGGGCTAATAGATTAGGTGTAATTAGTTTAAAGATCTTGTAATTTGTTTTTTATTTTCTGTAATTTAGTGTTTTGTTTTTTTTGGTAATTTAGCTAATTGTATTGAATTTAGTTAATTGTATTTAATTTAGGGAATTTATTTAATTGTAGGGTTAGGTTAGGTGTTAGTGTAAGACAGGTTAGGTTTTATTTTACAGGTCAATTTGTATTTATTTTAGCTAGGTAGTTATTAAATAGTTAATAACTATTTAGCAACTATTCTACCTAGATAAAATAAATACAAACTTGCCTGTAAAATAAAAATAAAACCTAAGCTAGCTACAATGTAACTATTAGTTATATTGTAGCTAGCTAAGGGTTTATTTTACAGGTAAGTATTTAGTTTTAAATTGGAATTATTTAGGTAATGATAGTAATTTTTATTTATTTTAATTATATTTGAGTTAGGGGGTGTTAGGGTTGGGGTTAATAAATTTACGCCTAGATTTAGAGTTTTGCGTTAGAAGGGGTGCGTTAGCTACGCGTGTTTTTTTTCCCCTGCACCTTTTAAACAACGCTGGTATTTAGAGTTGTCTGAAGGGCAGCGTTAGGCTCCAAAAAGGGAGCGTACAGGCATATTTACCGCCACTGCAACTCTCAATACAGCGTTGCTTACAGACGCGGCCAGCTTCAAAAACGTGCTCATGCACTATTCCCCCATAGGAAACAATGGGGCAGTTTGAGCTGGAAAAAAACCTAACACCTGCAAAAAAAGCAGCGTTCAGCTCCTAACGCAGCCCCATTGTTTCCTATGGGGAAACACTTCCTAAGTCTGCACCTAACACCCTAACATGTACCCCGAGTCTAAACACCCCTAACCTTACACTTATTAACCCCTAATCTGCCGCCCCCGGTATCGCTGACCCTTGCATATTATTTTTAACCCCTAATCTGCCGCTCTTTACACCGCCGCAACCTACATTATCTCTATGTACCCCTAATCTGCTGTCCCTAACACCGCCGACCCCTATATTATATTTATTACCTCCTAATCTGCCCCCCCCCCCAACGTCGCCACTACCTACCTACACTTATTAACCCCCTAATCTGCCGACCGGACCTCACCGCTACTATAATAAATGTTATTAACCCCTAATCCGCCTTACTCCCGACTCAAAAACTCTATAATAAATAGTATTAACCCCTAATATGCCCTCCCTAACATCGCCGACACCTAACTTCAAGTATTAACCCCTAATCTGCCGACCGGACCTCGCCGCTACTCTAATAAATGTATTAACCCCTAAAGCTAAGTCTAACACTAACACCCCCCTAAATTAAATATAATTTAAATCTAACGAAATAAAATAAATCTTATTAAATAAATTAATCCTATTTAAAGCTAAATACTTACCTGTAAAATAAACCCTAATATAGCTACAATATAACTAATAATTATATTGTAGCTATTTTAGGATTTATATTTATTTTACAGGCAACTTTGTATTTATTTTAACTAGGTACAATAGCTATTAAACAGTTAATAACTATTTAATAGCTACCTAGTTAAAATAATTACAAAATTACCTGTAAAATAAATCCTAACCTAAGTTACAATTAAACCTAACACTACACTATCAATAAATTAATGAAATAAACTATCTACAATTATCTACAATTAAATCAACTAAACTAAATTACAAAAAACAAAACACTAAATTACAAAAATAAAAAAAGATTACAAGAATTTTAAACTAATTACACCTACTCTAAGCCCCCTAAAAAAATAACAAAGCCCCGCAAAATAAAAAAATGCCCTACCCTATTCTAAAATAAAAAATTTACAGCTCTTTTACCTTACCAGCCCTTAAAAGGGCCTTTTGCAGGGCATGCCCCAAAGAAAACAGCTCTTTTGCCTGTAAAAAAACATACAATACCCCCCCCCCACATTACAACCCACCACCCACATACCCCTAATCTTACCCAAACCCCCCTTAAAAAACACTAAGCCCCTGAAGATCTTCCTACCTTATCTTCACCACGCCGGGTATCACCGATCCGTCCAGAAGAGGGTCCGAAGTCTTCATCCTATCTGGCAAGAAGAGGTCCAGAAGAGGCTCCGAAGTCTTCATCCTATCCGGCAAGAAGAGGAGATCCGGACCGGCAAGCATCTATCTTCATCCATCCGACGGAGCGGAACATCCTCTTCTCCCGACGACTAGACGACGAATGAAGGTTCCTTTAAGGGACGTCATCCAAGATGGCGTCCCTCAAATTCCGATTGGCTGATAGGATTCTATCAGCCAATCGGAATTAAGGTAGGAAAAATCTGATTGGCAGATTGAATCAGCCAATCAGATGCAAGTTCAATCGGATTGGCTGATCCAATCAGCCAATCAGATTGAGCTCGCATTCTATTGGCTGTTCCGATCAGCCAATAGAATGCAAGCTCAATCTGATTGGCTGATTGGATCAGCCAATCGGATTGAACTTGCATCTAATTGGCTGATTCAATCAGCCAATCAGATTTTTCCTATCTTAATTATGATTGGCTGATAGAATCCTATTAGCCAATCGGAATTCGAGGGACGCCATCTTGGATGACGTCTTCATTCGTCTAGTCGTCGGGAGAAGAGGATGTTCCGCGCCGGAGGTCTTGAAGATGGAGCTGCTCCTCGTCGGATGGATGAAGATAGAAGATGCCGCTTGGATGAAGATGTTTGCCGGTCCGGATCTCCTCTTCTTGCCGGATAGGATGAAGACTTCGGACCCTCTTCTGGACGGATCGGTGATACCCGGCGTGGTGAAGATAAGGTAGGAAGATCTTCAGGGGCTTAGTGTTAGGTTTTTTAAGGGGGGTTTGGGTTAGATTAGGGGTATGTGGGTGGTGGGTTGTAATGTGGGGGGGTATTGTATGTTTTTTTACAGGCAAAAGAGCTGTTTTCTTTGGGGCATGCCCCGCAAAAGGCCCTTTTAAGGGCTGGTAAGGTAAAAGAGCTGTAAAATTTTTATTTTAGAATAGGGTAGGGCATTTTTTTATTTTATGGGGGCTTTGTTATTTTTTTAGGGGGCTTAGAGTAGGTGTAATTAGTTTAAAATTCTTGTCATTTTTTTTTTTTTGTAATTTAGTGTTTGTTTTTTTTTGTAATTTAGTTTAGTTGATTTAATTGTAGATAATTGTAGGTAGTTTATTTAATTAATTTATTCATAGTGTAGTGTTAGGTTTAATTGTAACTTAGGTTAGGATTTATTTTACAGGTAATTTTGTAATTATTTTAACTAGGTAGCTATTAAATAGTTATTAACTGTTTAATAGCTATTGTACCTAGTTAAAATAAATACAAAGTTGCCTGTAAAATAAATATAAATCCTAAAATAGCTACAATATAATTATTAGTTATATTGTAGCTATATTAGGGTTTATTTTACAGGTAAGTATTTAGCTTTAAATATAATTAATTTATTTAATAAGATTTATTTTATTTTGTTAGATTTAAATTATATTTAATTTAGGCGGGTGTTAGTGTTAGGGTTAGACTTAGCTTTAGGGGTTAATACATTTATTAGAGTAGCGGCGAGGTCCGGTCGGCAGATTAGGGGTTGATACTTGAAGTTAGGTGTCGGCGATGTTAGGGAGGGCATATTAGGGGTTAATACTATTTATTATAGGGTTTTTGAGTCAGGAGTGAGGCGGATTAGGGGTTAATACATTTATTATAGTAGCGGTGAGGTCCGGTCGGCAGATTAGGGGTTAATAAGTGTAAGTAGTTAGCGGCGACGTTGGGGGGGGCAGATTAGGGGGTAATAAATATAATATAGGGGTCGGCGATGTTAGGGGCAGCAGATTAGGGGTACATAGGGATAATGTAGGTGGCGGCAGTGTGCGGTCGGCAGATTAGGGGTTAAAAAATTTTATTAGAGTGGCGGCGATGTGGGGGGACCTCGGTTTAGGGGTACATAGGTAGTTTATGGGTGTTAGTGTACTTTAGAGCACAGTAGTTAGTAGCTTTATGAACCGGCGTTAGCCCATAAAGCTCTTAACTCCTGACTTTTTCCTGCGGCTGGAGTCTTGTCGTTAGAGTTCTAGCGCTCACTTCAGCCAAGACTCTAAATACCGGCGTTAGAAGGATCCCATTGAAAAGATAGGATACGCAATTGACGTAAGGGGATCTGCGGTATGGAAAAGTCTCGGCTGGAAAGTGAGCGTTAGACCCTTACCTACATGACTTTAAATTCCAGCGGTAGGCCAAAACCAGCGTTAGGACCCCCTAACGCTGGTTTTGACGGCTAACGCAGAACTGTAAATCTAGGCGTATGTATAGTGGCGGCGACGTTGGGGGCGACAGATTAGGGTTTAATAAATATAGGTAGGTGGCGGCGATGTTAGGGGCGGCAGATTAGGGGTTAATATTTAGCTAGTGTTTGCGAGGCGGGAGTGCGGCGGTTTAGGGGTTAATACATTTATTTTAGTGTTTGCTATGCGGGAGGGCCTCGGTTTAGGGGTTAATAGGTAGTTTATGGGTGTTAGTGTACTTTGTAACACTTTAGTTATGAGTTTTATGCTACAGCTTTGTAGTGTAAAACTCATAGCTACTGACTTTAAAATGCGGTACGAATCTTGACGGGATAGGGTGTACTGCTCACTTTTTGTCCTTCCAGGACAAGCTTGTAATACCGACGCTATTGAAGTCCCACTGAAAAAAGACTATACACAAATTGCGTAAGTTGATTTGCGGTACGGCCAAAAAAGTGTACGGTGCCCCTAAATCTGCAAGACTCGCAATAGCAGCGGTAGCAATAAAGTAGCGTTATGAGGCTTAACGCTGCTTTTTTACTCATAACTCAAGACTCGTAATCTAGCCGATAGTTAACTTTTCAAGCACTTTTGTTTAAAATTGAATAACTTTTTGAGTAAACTGTCCCTTTAAGTTTAGCCATGGCAGCGTTACTTTACAGGAAAAGGGGACAAAATAAATGAAATTATACTGCAAATAAAGAATTTTATATTACAATTTTATACTGTTTTATATCACTTTAAATACATTGTGCATATTTACATTTGTATCTATTACTTTGCATTACTTTCAGAATTATTAATAAAAAAAACACCATTGTTACAATGATCAGTTTCACAGAATAGCATTTGTTTGTTTTATTTGTCATTGTTCCTTTTTAAAAGTTTTCTTTCTTTGTATTGCAATTCTCTTATATTGAGACATCCTGTAGAACTTTGATGTGCTGAATATTTTCCTATATTTCTTGGTTCCCCTGGAATTTCCTAGCATTCTTGTGTGCTTCAAATTAGCTCTTCTCCTTCTGCTTAAGTTTATGGGCATATGCTGATACTATGAGCAAATCGTGTAGCTGAAATGTGTCGGCATACACCCACAGGTTTCTGCAGATGCTTATTTGCTATAATAATATATCAGTGGGGCATTCTAAAGGTTCAGTATGTGTGTGTGCTCTTAGACAAATCTTTGAATCCCAAATGCCACTTTGCAACCAACAACAAAATTAGCTGTGCTTCATATTAACCATTCTATGCAGTAGATACTGCAGAAAATTGCTAATGGAAACAATTGTCCTCTGAGTTGCTGGTTTTTTTTTCTCATTGGGAAATGTTCCAGTGCTAAGTGCTCTATCCTGCAAACTTTACCTTCAGTATATAGGTCCATTTAAAAAAAAATCTCAAAGAATTTCAGCCAAAGGTAATTTTATATAGTAAGCTTTACTACACAAACTGTCTTAAAGGGACAGTCAACACCAGAATGTTTAATGT
Source organism: Bombina bombina (assembly GCF_027579735.1). NCBI lineage: Eukaryota > Metazoa > Chordata > Amphibia > Anura > Bombinatoridae > Bombina > Bombina bombina. Next base: position 423,470,216 of record NC_069499.1, read on the forward strand.
TTAAAAAGATAGATAATCCCTTTATTACCCATTTCCCAGTTTTGCATAACCAACACAGTTATAATAATGCAATTTTTACTTCTGTGATTACCTTGTATCAAAGTCTCTGCAAACTGCCCCCTTTTTTCAGTTCTTTTGACAGACTTGAACTTTAGCCAATCATTGCTGGCTCCTAGGTAACTCCACGTGCGTGAGCGCAATGTTATCTATATGACACACATGAACTAATGCCCTCTAGTGGTGAAAAACTGTCAAAATACATTTATATAAGAGGCGGCCTTCAAGGTGTAAGAAATTAGCATATGAGCCTACCTAGGTTAAGCTTTTAACTAAGAATGCCAAGAGTACAAAGCAAAATTGGTGATAAAAGTAAATTGGAAAGTTGTTTAAAATTGCATACCCTATCTGAAACATGAACATTTATTTTAGACTTGACTGTCCCTTTAAACTATTGCATTTTAGCTGCAACATGAGTAAAATAAGCTTATCATTAATTTTGGTAGCACAAGCAACCTTATCCTTATTTATTTTTTTGCGGCATACATGGGACCAATGTCATCTTAAGGGACATTAAATGATAAATCGTATATATAAAAAACATCTGCAGTATTCTTAAAATTTTTATTTTGTCAGCTTTTCCTGCAATTCCATTCTGAAATTATGAGCTTTTCAGTTCCTGTTAGGAATGGAAGTGCCGAATACTGTTATATTTCACACAGTCATTGGCTCCATACTCTAGTGACCTATTTATAACTATTCCTAATTTGCCACAACAGAGAAGGTAACCAAAGTTACAACATGGCAGCTCCCATTGTTTTTTATACACTAAAACTTTACATTTATTTTGTCAATATTTAAACAGTTAATGAAACGTTAAAAAATACCTCTACATGCTATTCTCAGACTAATCTTTTTTTTTTAATGCATCATTCTAGCATTTGTTTAGTGTTTAATGACTCTTTAAATACAATAGATGCTGTGGGCAAGGAGCTTACAAAAACTTTTTTTTTGTGTTACTACATTAATCCATATGTTTCCTACTAGAGATCACAGCATAATAAATACATACATCCAAAATGTAAACAGAATGTAAACGAAAAACAAGTTAAGACTCTTACACTGGCCAAAAATATCTATGTATATATGTGTGTGTGTGTATATATATATATATATATATATATATATATATATATATATATATATATACGCACACACACTCTCAAATACAGTCCATATTATGAAGTAGCTTGGTGGGGGCATTGTAATACTTTTGTAATATTATAACATTTTTTGCTATCCATAGCACAAATTAATTGAATAATTTAACATAAATATGTTTAACCCCTTAACGACCAACGATGTGCAGGGTACGTCCTCTAAAATAATACATTTAACGACCGAGCACGTACCCTGTACATCGTCGGTCTGGAAATCGGTGGAAGCCATCCTGCTCGCTTCCACCCGCTTTACGGTTATTTCTAAGATGCCTCGATATCGAGGCATCCCTGCAATAACCTTCCTTGGCCATCCTATGCAGAGGGAGCCACTCTGTTGCCCTCTCTGCACCGGACATCGATGGCCGGTATCATTGGTGGGTGGGAGACAATCTGGGAGGCGGGTGGCGGCCATCGATGCATCTGATAATGCAAGAGGTGGGCGGGGGCGCGCACGGGGAGGAAAGGGTGGGCGCATGCAGGGGGAGGTGGGAAAAATGGGGGGGGCAAGCTGAAAAAAATGATCTAAATGATCAGGCAGGGTGTGGGGGGGGGGGGAAGCTACACTACAAGAAAAACAAACAAAACAGAATATTTTTTTTTTGCAAACTGGCTACTGGCAGACAGCTTCCAGTACCGAAGATGGCTCCCAATAAGGCAGAGGGGGAGGGTTAGAGAGCTGTTTGGGGGGGATCAGGGAGGTTGGGAGCTAAGGGGGGATCCTGCCAGTACTTAAGATGGCGGGGACAATTGTGGGGTGGGTGGGGGAGGTCAGGGAGCTGTTTGGGAGGGATCAGGGGGTGTGATGTGTCAGGTGGGAGGCTGATCTCTACACTAAAGCTAAAATTAACCCTGCAAGCTCCCTACAAGCTACCTAATTAACTTCTTCACTGCTAGACATAATACACGTGTGATGCGCAGCTGCATTTAGCAGCCTTCTAATTACCAAAAAGCAACGCCAAAGTCATATATGCCTGCTATTTCTGAACAAAGGGGATCCCAGAAAAGCATTTACAACCATTTGTGCCATGATTGCACAAGCTGTTTGTAAATAATTTCAGTGAGAAACCTAAAGTTTGTGAAAAAGTTAACAATTTCTCTTATTTGATCGCATTTGGCAGTGAAATGGTGGCATGATATATACCAAAATGGTCCTAGATCAATACTTTGGGGTGTCTACTACACAAAAGCTAAAATTAACCCTACAAACTGCCTACAAGCTCCCTAAGTAACCCCTTCACTGCTGGGCATAATACACATGTGGTGCGCAGCGGCATTTAGCGGCCTTCTAATTACCAAAAAGCACCGCCAAAGCCATATATGTCTGCCATTTCTGAACAAAGGGGATCCCAGAGAAGCATTTACAACCATTTATGCCATAATTGCACAAGCCTAAAAATGTGAAAAATTTTACGATTTTTTTTAATTTGATCGCATTTGGCAGTGAATTGGTGGCATGAAATATACCAAAATGGGCCAAGATCAATACTTGGGGTTGTCTACTACACTACACTTAAGCTAAAATTAACCCTAGAAGCTCCCTACATGCTCCATAATTAACCCCTTCACTTCACTGCTGGGCATAATACACGTGTGGTTCACAGTGGCATTTAGCGGCCTTCTAATTACCAATGATTGCACAAGCTGTTTGTAAATAATTTCAGTGAGAAACCTAAAGTTTGTGAAAAAAAATTGGGAAAAAGTGAACAATTTTTTTTTATTTGATCGCTTTTGGCGCTGAAATGGTGGCATGAAATATACCAAAATGGGCCAAGATCAATACTTTGGGTTGTCTTCTAAAAAAAAATATGTACATGTCTATTGATATTCAGGGATTCCTGAAAGATATCAGTGTTCCAATGTAACTAGCGCTAATTTCGAAAAAAAGTGGTTTGGAAATAGCAAAGTGCTACTTGTATCTATTGTCCTATAACTTGCAAAAAAAGCAAAGAACATGTAAACATTGGGTATTTCTAAACTCAGGACAAAATTTAGAAACTATTTAGCCTGGGTGTTTTTTGGTGGTTGTAGATGTGCAACATATTTTGGAGGTCAAAGTTAGAAAAAGTTATAAAAAGTGTGTTGTTTTTCCATTTTTTCCTCATATTTTGTCATTTTGTTATAACAAATTATAAGATATGATGAAAATAATGGTATCTTTAGAAAGTCCATTAAATGGCGAGAAAAACTGTATATAATATGTGTGGGTACAGTAAATAAGTAAGAGGAAAATTACAGCTAAACACAAACACCGCAGAAATGTAAAAATAGCCTTGGTCCCAAACGGACAGAAAATGAAAAAGTGCTTTGGTCATTAAGGGGTTAATGATAATTTGTTTAAAAAAAAAATGTTTTAGAAATGTTTTATATTGGCTTAATTTAGCTTAATGTTGGCTTAAATGTTAGCCGGTGGTCAGTAAAATCAGCCAAGTAGCGCACCCATTAAAAAGGCCCTGGGTAGAACACTTGTACATACATACACTGTGTTCTCCACAGACAATGTTGCCAGCCTGATGGCATTATCAAGTAGGCATGTGAAGGAAGTGTAACATTGTCCAATAATGTTATAAAAACATTTTTAATAGCTCTTTTTAGCTTAATGTTAGCTAAAATTTTAGCAGGGTGATGAGTAAAATTAGCCTGGTATAATATTATAATATATGTTTGTGTATGTTTCTGATATATGTGGTGGGTGTATTTATTTACAAAAGCAAGGCCCACTTCAATTTCTTTTTGGTCTAAAATATTTTTATATTAGATTGCGCTAGTAATATATATCGTCATAGCTCTACTGCGTTACCTGCAAAGCTCATGGCATTATTGCTTTGTCACTAGCTACATATCCCTTACATCAGTGTTTTTCAACCAGTGTGCCGTGGCACACTAGTGTGCCGTGAGAGATCCTCAGGTGTGCCGCGGCAGACTGACAACAGTGCGGGGATGTCCCTCTTTCAAATTTTGAAATATTGGGAAGTATGTGACAGGCTCATCAGGCATCATTTACAACCATGACATTGACATTCATTCACAGATATATGTCATGTGTAGTTTGTAGGAGGCATGGCATGACAGCACAGTACAGTGTGTATATATATTTATATATACTGTATATATATATATATATATATACTGTATTAGGCTACAATGTGTGATTTTGTAACATTTTGGGATGGTGGTGTGCCACAGGATTTTTTAATCTAAAAAAGTGTGCCACGGCAAAAAAAGGTTGCAAATCACTGCCTTACATGCTTCATATGACTAGAATTACAATCTGCAATATGTAATGCATTCTATTCCGCAGTCCTAGCAGCATTTTCCATACTGCAATCTCTAATGTTTGGATTGGCCTTACTCATAACTGTGTAGGCTTTCTACAAAACTGTCATGTTTGTCACAAATTGCTCCATTTGCTAATTAACTTGATTTTAGAAGACAAATCTTCCTTCTTTTAACAGTTTTTTGCCTTGTTTTGTAACAGCAGTAACCCTTTACCATTAGTTATCTGAACAGCTTGGTTTGCAACTATCATTCTCTGCTACAAATATTGAAATAAATTCTACATACTTTAATTTTATTCACATTGAGTTTGTAGAAATACAAATTATCTTTTTATAATCTTCACAGGACAGAGATTTTCGACAGCCAAAGTGCCTGTTTTTTATTTAACAATGCATTGTTTTTATAGGGTGTTAGTGTGGAGGCAGTCGATCCAGTGTTTCAGGCAAAAATGTTGGACATGTTAAAACAGACTGGAAGGTAAGAATTTGCATTCCTAATCCATAGATCCACTCTATGGGTATCTGAAGTTTGATTAGTTGGTACAGTTGCCACTGTGGTATTACATTTCTACTGCATATATTCTGATTTTCTTATTCTCTTCCATATCTTTCTGTGTTGATGTATTTTGATTACATTAAATAACTTTCATGATTAGAGATGTCTTTATGACCTTTACAGAAAAATGTGTTTTTTGCTTAAAGGGACATTGTATTGTGAACATTTCTCTACTTTCAATATGTCCCAAAAAATTTATGTTGTTATTTAAATAAGCCAATTTTTCCTGTTAAAACATTACTTATACTGGATATATCAATACTGCAGTATTGCCTCTATTGTAAGTAAGAGGCAGCAGTATAAATCAGCCCTCTAATGAGGTAAGGAGAGAGTAACCCCCCCTTTTTTTTTCTTTTTTTTTTTTTTTTTTTGGAACAATTTTTAAGTCAAAACTCCAACATGTGTAACTTTTGCTCTTTCATATGCATGATAACAAATATTTAAGTTTAATGTCCCTTTAAACATTTCACTATCTTCAAAGTGACTGAGTATATTGTGGGTTCAACCGCCATTTTAGGAAGATACAGCATTTTGTTTCACGTTAAAGGGACAGTGTACACTAGATTTTTCTTTTCATAAATGTTTTGTAGATGATCCATTTATATAGCCTATATGGGAGTGTTTTTGTAATATATAGTTTTGCTTATTTTTAATAACATTGTGCTGATTTTCAGACTTCTAACCAAGCCCCACAGTGTCAGATGTATACTAAAGTCTAAAAACTCATTTTGCTCCTGTTTACTTTATCTGTCTTTTCATATGCGGGCATGGGGGAGTGTCTTCTCTTCCTGTTTTCCCACCCATTTCAGTGGGTGTACCAGCCTAACCTCATCAACAGCTGGGAGCTTCTAAGTAATATTTTAAAAGGTTTTATGCTGGATTTGTACATCACTATCTGGGCATATTCTTTTTTATAGAAGTGTCTATTACATGCAGTTATATGAAAATTGGTGTTCACTCTCCCTTTACCGTGTGCATGCTTGAAACTTTCAAAGTAAATTGCCTCATGCAAAATGTGTTTTTGAACAGATGTGTATATTAATAAATTATTATTGTTAATAGAAAAGATGCTGTCTTGTAGAACTCCCTTACAAACATCCAATGACCTCTCTCTTTAGCATAGCTAACTTGCCACCATTAAACCTGAAGGAGGTGTCATTTTTATTTATTTTGCCAAGACTGAAAGTGGATTTTTTTTTTCTTTTCAGAAGTGGTCAAACTCAAAAACCCAAGCTTGTCATTAACCCCTTAACGACCGAGGACGTGCAGGGTACGTCCTCAAAAAAAAGGCAGTTAATGCCTGAGAACGTACCCTGCACGTCCTCGGTTTGGAAAGCAGCTGGAAGCGATCCTGCTCGCTTCCAGCTGCTTTCCGGTTATTGCAGTGATGCCTCGATATGGAGGCATCCTGCAATAACCTTTGGTAGCCATCCGGTGCAGAGAGAGCCACTCTGTGGCCCTCTCTGCACCGGAGATCGGTGGCTACCTGCGTTGGTGGGTGGGAGCCGGACCGGGAGGCGGGTGGCGGCCATCGATGGCCCTGGTTATGTGCAGGGGGGGCGGGATCGTGGGCGGGGACGAGCAGGGGCGCGCACGGACGCGCGCGCGTGCACGGGAGGGCGGGGGCGGGCGCGTGCACGGGGAGGGAGCGGGTGGGAACCGCTACACTACAGAAAAAAGCCCCAAAAAAATAAAAAAAGCACTTTTTTTTTGCAAACTGGGTACTGGCAGACAGCTGCCAGTACCCAAGATGGCCCCCAATGAGGCAGAGGGGAGGGTTAGAGAGCGGTTTTGGGGGGGATCAGGGAGGTTGGGGGCTAAGGGGGGGGATCCTACACCCTAGCATATGTAAATATGCTAAAAAAAAATTTTTATTTTTTTTAAAAAACCCTTTTATTTTAGTACTGGCAGACTTTCTGCCAGTACTTAAGATGGCGGGGACAATTGTGGGGTGGGGGAGGGAAGGGAGCTGTTTGGGAGGGATCAGGGGGTGGGATGTGTCAGGTGGGAGGCTGATCTCTACACTAAAGCTAAAATTAACCCTGCAAGCTCCCTACAAACTCCCTAATTAACCCCTTCACTGCTAGCCATAATACACGTGTGAGGCGCAGCAGGATTTAGCGGCCTTCTAATTACCAGAAAGCAACGCCAAAGTCATATATGTCTGCTATTTCTGAACAAAGGGGATCCCAGACAAGTATTTACAACCATTTGTGCCATAATTGCACAAGCTGTTTGTAAATTATTTCAGTGAGAAACCTAAAATTGTGAAAAATTTAACTTTTTTTTCAATTTGATCGCATTTGGCGGTGAAATGGTGGCATGAAATATACCAAAATGTGCCTAGATCAATACTTGGGGTTGTCTACTATACTACACTAAAGCTAAAATTAACCCTACAAGCTCCCTAAAAGCTCCCTAATTAACCCCTTAACTGCTGGGCATAATACACTTGTGGTGCGCAGTGGCATTTAGCGGCCTTCTAATTACCAAAAAGCAACGCCAAAGCCATATATGTCTGCTATTTCTGAACAAAGGGGATCCCAGAGAAGAATTTACAACCATGTATGCCATAATTGCACAAGTTGTTTGTAAATAATTTCAGTGAGAAACCAAAAGTTTGTGAAAAAATTTGTGAAAAAGTGAACGATTTTTTGTATTTGATCGCATTTGGCGGTGAAATGGTGGTATGAAATATACCAAAATTGTCCTAGATCAATACTTTGGGATGTCTACTAAAAAAAAATATATACATGTCAAGGGATATTCAGGGATTCCTGAAAGATATTAGTGTTCTAATGTAACTAGCGCTAATTTTGGAAAAAAGTGGTTTGGAAATAGCAAAGTGCTACTTGTATTTATGGCCCTATAACTTGCACAAAAAGCAAAGAACATGTAAACATTGGGTATTTCTAAACTCAGGACAAAATTTTGAAACTATTTAGCATGGGTGTTTTTTGGTGGTTGTAGATATGTAACAGATTTTGGGGGTCAAAGTTAGAAAAAGTGTGTTTTTTTCAATTTTTCCTCATATTTTATATTTTTTTTTATAGTAAATTATAAGATATGATGAAAATAATGGTATCTTTAGAAAGTCCATTTAGTGGCGAGAAAAAAACGGTATATAATATGTGTGGGTACAGTAAATGAGTAAGAAGAAAATTACAGCTAAACACAAACACCGCAAAAATGTAAAAATAGCCTTGGTCCCAAACGGACAGAAAATGGAAAAGTGCTGTGGTCATTAAGGGGTTAAAGGGACAGTAAAGTCATAATTAGACATTCATGATTTAGACAGAGCATACAATTTTAAACAACTTTCCAATTTACTTCTATTATTTAATTTGCTTCATTCTCTTGTTATCCATTGCTGAAAGGTTTATCTAGAAAAGTTTAGGAGCAGCAAATAACCTAGGTTCTAGCTGCTGATTGGTGGCTGCATATTTATATAACGATTGTCATTGGCTCACCAATGTGTTCAGTTAGAAACCAGCAGTGCATTGCTGCTCCTTCAAGAAATGATACCAAGAATATGAAGCAAATTTGATCAAAGTAAACTGGAAAGCTGTTTAAAATTGTATGTTCTACCTAAATCATGAAAGAAAAATGTTGGATTTCATCTCCCTTTAACTGTTACATCTGCTTGTAGAGTGTATTTGTAATTTTATTTTATTTTTGTTAAACTGCTCACTTTTCAAATGAATTATTGAGAACGTTTGTTAAATTTAAGACATAAATGGCGATATAGCAATATGTCCCTACAGCATGTCAGGTTTTTTTAATGTAAATTATAATTTGGATTTATTATTTAATACCTTCAGATTTCCCCAAGAATATACTTTTCCCTAAAGGCGTAAAACATAGAAGATTAGAAAATCTTTGAGTTATGTTAATTCATCTCTTATAAGTATTTGTCTAATTAATTCATAATCCCTACAATAAATTGTTTATTAAATCTTCATTTTCCCCTAAGGATGCATTTTTTTCAATAAATGGGCATCTGTTTTAAACAATAGTGCTAAAGAATGTGCCCTGCTTTACAGAGTTTAAGTATATAATGTCTATGTATGCTCGCAAAACCTATTGATATAATTATACTATTGTTCAAAGTTGTAAACAAGCTGATGTTGGTTATAGGTTATTTTACCTTGGGGAAATATAACTTTTTAATTAATATTGTTTTTCTTTTTTCCTATATTAAATGGTAATTAAATCTATTATTTATAGTTCAAATGTTATTCAGTTTACATCTGCAATACTAGTTATACACTGATATTTTCTTTTGAATCATTTTATTTTAATAAATTGCCTAGGTTAACTTGGCCTTGCTGACAGCTAAATGATTTGACAAGGAATAGATGCTAGTTCTTCCAATTACAATAGAAAATCTGTTTTGTGTCTATATCTAAAATTGTAATGAAATTTCCCAGTAAAGCATATTTACTGCACTTTAAGACTTAACACTTTTTTTTTTTTTGAAAATGCTCTTTTTTGCTTCCCCAATATAATTTCATAGTGGCAGAATTCCAGTCCCTTGAAATAATAATGAAAGTCGCATTTATTAAAACAGTGCACTTAGTTTTGTATTTATATAGAAGGTGGGCATGGCAACGTTTTTAGATTCCTTGTCACTATCTTAATTGCTTTATTAGTAAACAGTTCTGTCTAGTGGAACACACACACACAATTTAATATTTCACATCATTTTATGCAGTTTTATTCTTTACCTCTCAACAGTTGTCATCTACATGCTCAAAATTCTTTTACTGTGAAAAAAACTTCAAAATTAATGTTAGCAAAAGGCTCAGCAGCTGAGCGGAATAGTGCAAATTGCTTTTTGACTGAGTTCCTAGTTCTACTGCTGGTTTAATTGATATTTAAGAAGAAGATATTTACTCAAGTGCTGAAAGGGTAAAAACTGGCTCGAGGAAAGGTGTGGTAACAGGGTGAAATACTGAAAGCAAGATCTACTATTGCTAATGTGCATCCCTTAATGATAGCACTCCTTTGTCACACATCTTCATTTTCATGCTTCACAATGATAGTATGGTGAATGTTTCTAATGGTGCCTTTTTCACACCCATGCATTTCCTCTTCCTTGTCCTAATTTATACTCTGTTAAGTTTAGTGCTTCTTTTCATATAATGTTATTGCTTGTACTGTTTGGAGACTGAACGATCTACTTGTTTCAGGCCCGAGATGGTTGTTGGTTGGTATCACAGTCACCCTGGTTTTGGTTGCTGGCTGTCCGGTGTTGACATAAATACCCAGCAGAGCTTTGAAGCCCTCTCTGAAAGAGCTGTAGCTGTAGTAGTGGATCCTATTCAGAGCGTTAAGGGAAAGGTATGTTGTTAATATCATTGTTTTTGCATGCATGTGCTGTTTAAAAAACAAATCCTATAGCCTAAGATATCACACCATACACGACAAGCACTGTTAAATAGACCACACTATTAGCGGTTTTATGTTCTGATTGCCCAAAGGTAATCTAACTTTTGTTGTTCATGTTTAATCCTGCAATGGACAAAAAGAAAATTTGCTGTCCTCTCTATGATTCCCAAGAGGTGTTTAATGTCTGTTTTGAGATGGTTTCTATTAAATGCAGCGCGATTGAGGTTGTTCTTTTACCCATTTTTATGAATCACCTCAGCATAAGTTTATGAAAGCCATCAATTAGAGTCTTAGAAAAATCTTTACAACTTCACATCTGGCTGCCCCACAACCTTCAGTTAAGCTATGAATTCACTGTGTTTTCGAAAGTCGAAGTTTCTATTAATATGCTTTTCCAACTATTCAAATTTTGTCATAAGAAAGCATGTAAAGACGCAGACTAAACGCACTTTTTAAAAGATATTACCTTGTAGAGCATATTGGGCGGTAGTTATCCTTTGTTTAAAATATCTTTTGTTCTTGTGTGTGTGGTTTTTTTTTTTTTTTCGTTCTAGCCCCATATGCCATTTTCCTATTTCCTGCCTCCTGACAGCAGGGTGCAGCTCTATTATCACCTTCACAGAGCTGTCTGCAAATGTGAGAGGCAATTCGATTTTGCTCAGCCACAGGGAGAGTGGATTAGAAAAACTTCAGAATATTCTGAAATTGGCTTGAATGGTTTACTGCTTTAAAATACTGCTGAGATGTCTTGTTGAAACATGTCACTTCTATTGTAATGTAAAATAATAGTTATGATAAAATGATCACATTTTATTACTATAGAAGTTTGCTTTACTCTTAAAAATAATCTATTATTATGTATCTGGCTAAACACTATCTCAGTGCTGGGACAAGCACTGTAGTCTTAAAAAAAAGAAGAAAAAAAACAAAAAACCTTCAGCCCAGTCGTCATTTTTATTTTATTTTTAAAATAGTGAGAAATAAAATGAAGTAATTACCTGTTAATTTTTAGGAGGATAAATGAGGTACGGTGGACAGAGATTAATAGTTTGTTCATAATATGGTTTCTTTATCCATTACAAATCCATCCAGAATTATGATTATACATAATTTATTTTCATTTGTCGTTTTTGTTAACTTGTGACATCAGTAATTCTAGAATATTCGCAGTATGAAGTCTAATAAAATATAATACAAATCCCCAAATCCAAAACCCAAACTTATTCTGAAAGCCAAACTTTAAAAAAAAATATTTTAAAAAATGTTTTTTTTTTATCAAAATCTACTTTCTTTCCCTGTCTGTAAGTCACAATCTTCTCTGCCTGTATCGTTGGTTTGATGTTTGTGTTCTAAAATGCAAATAGTCTATATTTGTATTGATAACAACACTATTACCATTCTGTACTATTTTTCTGAGGGTTCTATGTATACTAACATATTGAAATGATATAAAACTACCTTTAGGTTGCATACATAAGCTGTATTATGACGTAAATATTGCCTAAATGTCAATTTCCAGTCCTGTACTCTGTGTTGATCTTTTATAAATTACATCGTAACATTTCAAACACAGGCTGTATTATTTTAGATAATCTTAAAGGGACACTGAACCCAAATTTTTTTCTTTCGTGATTCAGATAGAGCATGCAATTTTAAACAACTTTCTAATTTACTCCTATTATCAATTTTTCTTCATTCTCTTGCTTTCTTTATTTGAAAAAGAAGGCATCTAAGCTATTTTTTTGGTTCAGAACCATGGAAAGCACTTGTTTATTGGTAGGTGAATTTACCCACCAATCAGCAAGAACAACACAATGGGTTCACCTAAAATGGGCCGGCATCTAAACTTATATTCTTGCATTTCAAATAAAAATACCAAGAGAATGAAAAGAATTTGATAATAGGAGTAAATTAGAAAGTTGCTTAAAATGTCATGCTCTATCTAAATCACTATAGAAAAAATTTGGGTTCAGTGTCCCTTTAAATGTAAATTATTTATGTATCTGGCAATATTAATTCTTACAAATTAATTACACTTTGTTTCTTTTGCACTCTTTGTTTTAAAAAAAGCTATGAAAGCTATTTTTTTATTACACAACAGTTTTTCACTAATGCAAATGTTGTGTGTGTGTGTATGTATATGTGTATATTTATTTATTTGTGTGTATATATATATATATATATATATATATATATATCGATTTATACAACAGATTTTAAACTTTAGTCATGATATCACATTATGCAAAGTTTTGCAAATGAAGTGTAGTTCAGGAATCCACTCCTTCAAAACCATTATTGAGGTTTTTTTTTAATCTAATTTGATTGTGACCCTGTAGGGTGAGATATAAATTCCTCCAGTGCACTAAGCAATCACATGTAGCATGTTGTTTGGTCAGAAATATTTCAACAAGCTTAAAGGGATACTAAACCCACATTTTTTTCTTTAATGATTCTGATAGAGCATTCCATTTTAAGAAACATTCTAATTTACTCTTATCAATTTTTCTTCATTCACTTGCTATCTTTATTTAAAAAGCTGGGAATGTAAAGCTTAGGAGCCAGCCCATTTTTGGTTCAGAACCTGGGTTATGCTTGGTTATTGGTGGCTAAATGTAGCCACCAATAAGCAAGCACTGTCCAGGATGTTAAACCTAAAATGGCTCCTAAGCTTTACATTCCTGCTTTTTAAATAAAGTTAGCAAGAGAACGATGAAAACTTGATAATAGGAGTAAATTAGAACGTTGCTTAAAATTGCATTCTCTGAGTCATTTAAATATTTTTTTTTGTTTAATATCCCTTTAAGTTCATAGTATACACTTTAGCTTATCTGAGGGGAAGGAACAAAACGTCAAAGATATTTTACAACAAAATCAGCTAAAATAAAAAATTAATGTATATTGATGTTTTTCCAATAGTTGTACATTTTATAGGGGTGCAATTTTTAGTGCCTGTCCCTTTTTTAATTCAGAATTTTTGGTATATAGCAGTAAATGCATTACATGTAAAGGCATATTATAAGTAGGGTTACCCCATGATCTATAAATATACTGAGGAATATAAGATATATGCAAAACAAAATATTGGAATATTATAAATGCTTAGAATTTCCTCAATGAGCTGCTTATATCTTTTTAAGTGTATACGATAGTGGAGATTAAAAAAAAATCTTAAAAGTATCTTTAAAAAATAATTTATATATACATAAACATTTCTGGTGTATATACTTCAAATTCATTTATATTGCTATTTTTTTTATATTTCTTTTGTGCTGTTACAGCAGAGAGAGAATACCCTGACTGCTAGCAAGCTATTTAAGTAATACTATTTTTTCCCCTGCATTTTTAACCCTTTTATATTACTCACTATATCACTCCAGTGTTCATTAGGAATGTGCGTTTAATCGTTATTCCGCATTCATTAGTGAAACAAATGCTGAGAATGGAAAATGAGTGTGGTCTGCGGCATTTGCTAATTTCAACGCTGGCTTTATTAGAGTAAAAGAGCAACACACAAATATCTGTATTTGTACAGATGTTTCACTTTTACTCTAATAAATATGGCGCCATAGTTTGCTGAAAGCCACAGACCGGATCCATTCTAGGCATTTGTTTCACTAGGGATTCATCAATAACAAACAAATGCACATCCCTAGTGTTCGTACATAAAAACTTTTTAACACGCAACATACAAATATGTTGATACCACATTAAAATAGCTCTGGGTCCAAATAAGAGGTAACTAATATTGTTTGAACGTAGTCATATGTAGCATATACTTCTTTATTATATTATTTTGATCCAGTTTGGTGAGCCTCAGCCTGTTTGTTCTCATTTTAGGGTAAAATGGGTTAACATTGATTCCCACTTATATGTATTTCCAAGTTGTTTGGTAAATAGAACCATAGTGAGCAATTCTCAAAGGATCAAAAGAGAAAATGCACATACTCCTAGGAATCTGTTTTCCAGAGCAAAAATTGACATTGTATAAATAATTTGAATGTGTCTATCTTCAAGCACACAATCACAGCATTTCAGTGATATTCATTTGGCATGAGTCATTTTCAGTTCTTTTTGCTTTCCAGCGAAAATGGCTTCAAAAGTCTGATTTCTTTGAATTTTTTATGTTTCGGGCTTACAGGAGACTGGAGATGATGATTTTCACTTGTGAATGTCTGACAGTGCATAGCAGCAGAAATAACTAAATAATAATAAAACCTAGTTGCACTCACAGGGTCACATGTCAAGTTTAATTTTTAAAGATTCTCAAACCATAGTAAGCAGTTGATAACTATTCAGTTGCAGGTGATAAAAGATGTTTAGATGGGACATTAGTCTTTTTCCACACCTGGCATATCAACAATGCTTGTATGCTCATGGAGTACACTTTAATAACATGGTTGAGTAAATTGGCAATCATGCATACAGGTTGCTTAAAGTGACAAGTCAGAAGAAATAATATCTGAGACCATGCTCATTACTTGCAGTTTTATGCTGCAATCCACACAGGAAGGGCAGTACCTCTGGTAGGATATCTATCTGATGTTTAATATGCTCTTGTATTTGGGCAAAACAGCGCACCATCTAGAGTATTCAATTGCAGTTTGATTTAGAAAATGGAAAATTTTAGTTATTCATTATTTATACAATGCTACAAGTTTATACAATTTTTCTTTATTCTCAGAAAACTAATTTGAAACAGAGTTTGCATTATATAAATTGTTCTTCAAATGCTCTTAGCTATGGGAATGTACTGACCAGTCAGACTGAAAATTTATATTTTAAGACTTTTTGACATTTTGAGCTGAAAGTGCTTTTTTTTATTTTCTGAACTTTAGGGCACCCAAACATTTTTATATTCTGAGCCAGTCACTAATGACCGTACTGGTTGTGGGCTATTTACACTCCTTTTAAAGAAAATGCCTCAAGCTTTAAATTTTATTCACATTTTAAAATATTGTAATGGACATTAGTCATTATTATTTCACTTTATATAGTACTGAATTACACATGCTTGAAACTGATTTTTTCCATTAACAAATTAGTGGTCTGCTTTCTGCTCAATAGTTTTGAGGGCCACACAAAACCATTGGAGAGCTGGATGTGGGCAACCCTGTGGTGCTGTGAGAACTATTGTAATGTTTGCGAACTAAAACTTAAAGGGATATAAAATGGTATGAGATTGTAATATAAAATGTATAATTAAGTGTAGTTAAAAATTTTGTAATATACGGGCGGACCCTGGCCGTGCGGGTGAATGGCCGCTAATCCGTGAAGCTCTGAGCCGATACTTCACTCTCCTAGGTTTATACAGGAGTTGCTAAAATTAAAAATCTGACTACTATTGGGCTTTGATGTGGGGAAGTCCCCAGCACGCAATGGTGACAATTTGATCGACGGGGATGCTCTAAAGAAGGATTGTGAGCTGCTCTTCTTCTGAGAAGGTGACTGGGCCAGAACTAAAATCGTGAGGAAGTGCTCGGTAACAACCTGGTATTCTGAATATCGGAGCTCCCACAACCCACGGATAACTACAGTAGACTGGAGCCTTAGCCTACTCACGGCACAGAAGGTAATCTAAAATAACTGCATTCCTGCTGGAACTTGCTATACTCAGCGGCAACATGGCGGCTCACTTACAAAAGTGAAAGTATCGTACAGATACGCACATGGCACAGTGAAAGGGAGAAAATAATAAATTGATAGACACTATGCCCCAGCGACACTACTCATTGCTACTCGCAACGTATATATAATATCAGGGACTCTAACCAACTGCTATGAGACAGACATAAATTATTTCAAAAGTAGTTATTATAATGGTGCACTGAACCACCAAAACTAACAGTTGCTGGACCTACACTTCCCTGGCATACTCCTAACCATCGGTGAATATACAGAGGCACAGACGCAAGAGATTAACTAATACTCCAGTGACATATTAAACATATCTTGCTCCATAACACGCCATATTGTGGCTCTACCTCAAGGTAGATAATGGCTGCTAAATCTAAAGCGGATAGAGCAGCAAATAATCAGGGCGGCCTGACGACCTCAGTCAGTAACTTTTTTCAAAGCTCCTCCAGCAGCTCCCCTAACAGCCATAATGATAACAAATCCCCCTCTCAGGGTTCATCTATTCCAGGGAGTGTGCCATTGAACACAACAAACATCACAATGGATTATGCTTTACAATTAAAGGAAGACATAGCCAATCTCCCTACCAAGGCTGATTTTGATAGCCTAAAAGTTCTCATTACCACGGATCTCGCAAACATGAAGAAAGATATCAATTAGATAGGGCAGAGAATCGAGTATGTGGAGGAATCCCAGGATACATTAAATAACCTATTTGACACTATAACCACAAGCTCAAATGTACAGCATACTCAAATAGAAGCCCTCCAAGATAAAATTGAGGATTTAGACAACAGGGGGCGCCGCAATAACTTAAGAATCAGAGGTGTCCAGGAAGCTGTTTCACATGCGGATATTCATACCTACCTTCAAGGCCTCTTCAATCTCTGATAAATGATCAACAAGCACCTGACCTAGAACTAGACGGAGCCCCCCCTTCTCCAAATGCACCACCAAGAGACACAATTCTCCGCTTCCTCCGCTACTCAGACAGAATTTGGCAAGCGGCATGCTCCGCTCCCAGTATCCAACATCTGGACCACAATCTCCAAATGTACTTGGACTTAAGCCCAGTTATAGTACAGAGAAGAAAGGAGGTCCGGTTCATTATGAAAGTTCTTCAGGAACATCATATCAAGTACAGATGGGGGTTCCCCTTCAGCTTAATGTGACTCATGAGGGCCGTACGTTTACCTACAAGAATGACCAGGACTTTTCGTCCCGGTCTGAAACGCTAAATCTCACTTTTCAGAAACCACACCGCTCAGATGTCCGTACAGAGGAACCCCTGTCCACCAAACATCGTCATCAGTTAAAGGACCCTTTGCAGAAGTGGATACAAGTGTCACCAAAGAGGAAGAAAAATAAAGTCCCGGTTAACACAGATTCCCCCCCCCCCCAGGGCGGAAACTGGCATGTGAGCTCTTTCATGGACTGGCGACATGGGTAAGATGAAGTTAGTTTGACAGGAGAGTGGTATTGAGTCTACTCCTCAACACAGTGTATACCATAATAGGCTACTTAAGCCTAATGGTAAGGTTTAATGTTATGTTTGTTCAATGTTTATGTTTTAGTTTTACTACAAAAATCACAGCTAAAGTCAGAATATATGCATTTTCCCAAATAATTACAGTATCATATGTGGTTCTCCCCAAGCTTTTCTCAGCTAGATATACCCCCCCCCCCCCACTGAAGCACAGCACTGCCTCCCATAGGTGTCCTCCACATAATGCCCTATGTGTTCCCCTCACAATTTTTCAGACATGACAGAGCTGAAAAGACAAGTAACCTGACCTTTCTCTCATCTAACACAGAAGGACTTAACAATCAATACAAACGGAATATTGCATTAAGGGACTTCAAGCAGAAAAAAGGGGATGTGGTGTTTATACAGGAAACCCACTTTGTTCGGGGCAGGGAACCTTAAACGTTTGCATATAAATTTGGTAACACATATTATTATGCATCAAACTCTAGCAAAAAAATGGGGTGGGAATCCTCATCAAAAGAAATGTCCTATTTACTTTATTTAAGAGATTGGTGGATAAAAATGGAAGATACTTAGTTTTGATCGGGAAATTTTTATAACTCTGTGGTTACTTTAATAAATGTCTATGCGCCCAAATTGAAAGAAGACATTTTCTTTAAACACTTAACTAACTTGGTATTGGAACTTTCAAAGGGGGCGGTGATCATGGGTGGAGATTTCAACCTCACGATGAATCCAAGCTTAGATAATTCTATTAATACCTCCTCGGTACCACATAGAGTGATAAACTCGGTTAAAACTCACATGAAATATTTAACTCTACACGATGCATGGAGGGTAACATACCCTGACCGCAAAGAATACACCTTCTACTATAATCCACATCATAGACACTCCTGTATCGACTATTTCATGGTAGATGTTACGAGCCTAACTAGGGTTACCTGCTTAAAGATACTTCCTAATTCATGGTCAGACCACTCAGTGGTCAGCTGTGAATTTTATTGACCACATATCCCAGTAAGGCAATACGTTTGGAGAATGGAGGAGGGCATCTTGGATGACCCAATCCATTTTCAGCGTATTGAAAAAGTAATCACAGAATACTTTCAGTTCAATAGGAATACCCAGCCCAAAACAGATTTTAGAGTGATATGGGATGCCCACAAAGCAGTTGTTATAGGCGAACTCATTAGCATTCGCTTGCATCAAGTCAGGCAAGCCAATAAACTCCTTCATGAACTACTTAACTCACTGGTGGTTCTAGAGGGCCAGCTAGGGAAGCATTCCTCAGATCCAGGGCTAATTCAGATAATAGTCTATACTAGAGGACAGATCAACTCATTGATATAAACAGGCGAATAGGCTGCAACAAAAATATTTTGAGGGAGACAATAAAAGTGGCCCGATATTAGTCAGGAAGCTGAAAAGGAAAATAAACAGGTATTATATTCTTACACTATATGACAAACAGAATAAAGAAATAAACACCTCCGAATAGATAGCGGAGGCATTTAGGGCATATTACAAACAACTTTACAACCTAGTCGATACAGTAGATCACGTTGGGGACAAACAAAATCACATTCAAGCCTACCCCAACTGACCCCAGAACAAAACACTACCCTTAATGAACCAATAAAATTTTCTGAGGTTAAAAAGGTAATATCTCAATTACCAGCAAACAAGGCCTCCGGGCCAGATGGCTTCACTAACTATTACTTTAAGAAATATAGTGACAGTCTGGTACCCTATATGTTAACGTTATTTAACGATATTTCAGAGGAGTTCCCCTTCACTGACTTAAATCTTGAAGCCCATATAACGGTTTTACCCGAAACAGGGTAAACTCCCAGACAGGCCCGAAAATTTCCGACCTATTTCCCTTCTAAATACAGATATACAAATATATTCAAAGGTCCTAGCGAATAGATACTACCCTCAATAATCTGTAATGACCAAGTAGACTTTATTCATGCAAGGGAGGCCAAGGACAATACGGTTCGGGCCCTGCATCTAATAAATCACATACAGACACATCGTATCCCCACAGTGGTGATCTCAACCGACGAGGAAAAAGCGTTTGACCACTTCAGTTGGTCATTCCTCCTCCAGACACTCAGAAAATTCGGTATAGGCGATCCATTTGTTACCAAAGTTATGGCCCTATACACCACCTCAACTGCCAGAGTCGGGGTGAATGGCATCTTATCAAACACTTTCCGTATATCTAATGGGACCAGACAGGGGTGCCCCCTATCCTTACTTTTGTTTGCATGCATGGTAGAAGTACTGGCAAAAAAGATAAGGGCAAACAGGGATATTGCAGGTATCACCATCAAAGATACAGAACATAAGACACTACTATACGCGGATATCCTTTTCTTCCTCATACTTCCAATAACCTCAGCACCACAGCTTTTAAAAGATTTGGATCTTTTTCACGTCATTTTAAACTTCCTAATCAATAAACAGAAATCTGAAATGCTAACCTTACATTGTGATACACATCTCACAACACAGATACAAGCCGTTTGTCCTTTTTGGCTACAAAAGTATAATCTTAAGTATCTAGGGATCATGCTAGCTCCCACATATCAGGAAGTGTTCTTGTCTAATTATAAAACTCTCCAAAAGTCTATTATAACTGATATGTCCTCCTGGCGCTCCCAACACATTGCATGGTTGGGAAAAATAAATGCAGTTAAGATGAACATACTCCCGCGCATACTATATGTACTTCAAACATTACCTATCCCACTCCCTCGGAATTTCTTGCCGAACTTACAAGACCATATATTTGATTTCATCTGGGACAAACGTAAATGCCAGAATTAACAAATAACTCATGTGTGTACATATTAGGAGTGGTGGGCTTGGGGTCCCCAATCTCATAAAATACAGACAAGCAATCTTTATGCAAAGGGTGGTGGACTGGTTTACTATCATTGATTGTCAGAGGGCTTGGGTGAAACTGGAACACGATATATCAGATAGGAGGCATCTGGGGGGGGGGGGCTATGTTGGCAGAGACGCACTGCGTTACCACTAATCATGGCACAAAGCAAGATTATTTCCGAGACAATCAAGATGTGGGATAAAATCCTTATAGAATTTCCACACGTGTCCTCTAGATTCTCCCCCATGACCCCCTTGAGCGAAAATGTAGACTTTGCCCCAGGATCTAGACTCCTAAGAGATCCTCAACCCCTAGAAAATCTACGAGCACTTATGATGTTTCACTTGGGAAATGACCAAAAACTATACTCCCCAGAGGAATTGTCTGACGGTGGGCTACTCATGTTCAGTGACTGGTTTCTCTTGAGACAGTGCTACTCTTACATTCAAAAACATAGTGACAGAAAGCATCTCCCACGCCCACTAACCCCATTTGAAGTGCTATGTATATCCGCAACCCTCACAAGGAAGACCCTTACACTCACCTATTCCATTTTACAAGCAAATGATAGCATTCCACACTACATAGATAGTTGGGAAAAGGAACTTAACATAGAACTGACACACAGAGATAGGACATGTATGTACTCTAACATAACTAAAGTTTCAACATCTAGTAAGTTAATTGAACTGAATCTTAAAATCAGAGGTGGTACCTCACCCTATCTAGAATACATAAAATTTACCCAACCAGTAGAGAGAGGTGCTGGAGATGTGGCATGTCCCCAGGAGGTGATATGGCTCACATATGGTGGACTTGTCCTCTGCTGGTAAAGATATGGGAGGTAGTAATGAAAGAGACCTCGAATATGCTAGAAGTGATAATACCACCAGACCCGACTATTTGGCTATTTCATGTCACTCCTCACAAGCTACCTGTTCATAAGAGGAACTTATTATTCATAGCCAGTAATAGTCTAAAACTCCTGATTGCAAAAAATTGGAAGCATTTTTTTAGGCCCCTACTTTTGTACACTGGAAGGACAAATTTTGCAAAATATTAGATTTAGAAGAATACGCATACATTAAAAACAGAAGAGGGGACACATACCTACAAATGAAGGCGATGTGGGACACATACACAAACACAATAAGTTAGTACCTTGAGGGACCTATGTTATGGATGCCAGATCCCAATAAATGAATTGGCAGGTGGAGGGGAGCACTGCTGCTCACTATTACGGTAACTAAGGGGAGAAGCAACTCCATTATTCTGACAGTACCTCATATACTTATTGTTAACTGTTATGAGTTGACTTCTGTTCTTAGTTTTTTTTTTATATGTATAAAATTTGACAGCAGAACCTACAATGTACAACATGCCCATGATATGTAAAGGAACTTCTTGTGTCTTGTTTACATGCTGTACTTGAATTTAACTATAATAAAGCTGTTTTTGGAAAGGAAAAAATAAATAAATAAAAAAAATGTAATATACTTTCATTATTTATTTTGTAAATATTTTCTGTAATTTAACTCTGAAAATTGTTGTTTCTAAATTACACTGAGCTTTTGTAAATTAAAGGGCACCACCATTTTTTAATTTAAGGTTACCCTTTCTGTTTCCCTTGCTGAAGGCAGTTAGGGACAGATATAAAACAGGCAATGAAAGAGACTGTCCAAACAAAGCTGTGTTGAATAGTAAATCTTAAAGCGATTCTACACAGCTTTGTTTCCACAAACAGAGATCAATAGAATGTTTTTATTTTTTTTATAAACAAGCAAAAAGGTACATTAGTACAATGTTACAGATCAATAGAAAATTAGTTGAAACATGGCGACACCTATTACTTTATAGAAACTAAAGTACTTTATAGAAACTACATTTTTACACTTATACTGTATTTTCAATATTTAAACAACTAATATAATTGTAAAAATACATCTTATTAGTCTACGACTAATCTTTGCTTTGAATACATCATTATATCATGTTTACTGTTTAATATCCCTTTAATGGTTTTGCTTGAAATTTTGATAGGAATTGTTTTTTGTTTTTTTTGTTTTTTAATGGAATGCCCCTTAGATGTGCCTGTTAATATCACCTTAGATGTCCATACTGCCTTTGTAATTATGTTATCAGAATATGTTGCAAAGGACAAGTACCAGTTTCAATAGGTGTTGACATTTTTCCATGACTTCATTGTATTCTTGCAGGGGCACGCAAGGAGGTCAAACAAAGGTGTTCATACATATTCAACAAAGGTTGTTGACTATCGGAGGGTCGCTTCTTCCTCTGATGCTTCCGTTAGATACCAAGGAATAAAATAAATGCTGAACAAGCATAAGCATTAAAGGGATATAAAACAATCTGTTTCATTGTTGTAATAAAAAAGCACTAAGAAGTGGGTTATACCTTATAGAAATCATTGTAGTATGCATTAACTTAATTTTCGTCCATTATTTCCTGTGACAACCCCACAAGCGGCTGTGGTCGCTACAGGAAGTCAAATTAGTAGTGTTTCCTTTTAAGTGTTGCTAGGAGACACCTATCTTCTAACTGCAATGGTAGCTCTTTTATCTATCTGTGGGCAGTGGCTACACTGATAATTTCCAAGTGCTCATTTAGCAATAAACAAGTATGTTGCTTGCTCTTTTTATATATATATATATATATATATATATATATATATATATATATATATATATATATATATATATATATAATTTATTTTTTACCTTCATTTAATTTTTTTTTCTGCTAAAGGAGTACTGTTTCATATCCCTTGCACCAATTGGACCTTTTAAGAGAATATATATCTGCTGCTGTTGCCTAAAAGGTTGAGACTTCTCTTGTAGAATGAGCTTCTAAACCTTTCTTGAACTGGAATGACATTCAGCTGTTGCACCTTGACACTACATTGGATTGTCAAGGTTAAAATTACTCTGTCTCTGTGGAATAAAAGACATTTTTTTCCCTCCAGTATTGTGTTCTCATAAGTGCATATATGTATCTAACATCAAGTATATACAATGGTTTATTATTTAAAGACTTCATATCGAATCAACCTTATCTGTCATGTCTCCATAATAAGAAAGCATGTTTATGTTATGGTGAGAGTACATAAATAATCACATGTTAGATTAACCCTTTAAGCCAGTAGGACATAGTTACTATGTCACTGGGTAGTTTGCCTAGCATACCCTGTTGACATAGTACCTACATCCTACCTTGTGCCTCATGCTGCGGTCCCAGCTGTCAGCTCTGAGAGCTAAGTCCGCACCCAGAGGCAGAAGGCACCTTCCTTCATATGGTAAGGGACCGCTGATTGTTCTACCTTTACCATATGAAGACAAATTACCAGTGCCACTGTTTGCTTTGGCTTGCAGTGGGTTGTGTAAGAGGAAGGAGGTGAGGCAGGCAAGCAACGCAATAGGGGAAGAAGGGGAGGGATTCCCTACCTACGTTAAAAAAATAATAATTACTATATGCAACTAATTTATCATTTGAAGTTACGTGTAAATCTTGCTTGGTATCTTATTTTTGCGCCCTTTTACAGAACATATTTTTATGGCTTCTGTCACTATTGAAAATGGAAAAACAAGAAATGTTGTCAATCCAGCCACATTGTAAAATCCAGTTTTTATGGTGTGCCATTCCTGGACAGTCCTTGGCACATAAATGTATTTGTTCAGATTCTTCAGTATGGCCTTTAGTACCACACTGAGATGCCTCAAGAAGGAAGGCTACAAAATCTTTGCTTGATTTCATGATATGCCAATGCATCCAGGCCACAACGGGGTAGGAATACCCTTGGCACCGTTGGCATCTTTACAAGGGCAAATCTTCCTCCTACTTGCAAGAGAAATTTCTGCTAACATCAAGAATAATTCCATGATGAGCAAACACAAGCTCAAAAGAAAGGCTTTCTAATTCTGCTTTCCACTATGCCAATTGAGAACGTCAATGCACGCATTTATAGGAGAACTTTAAGTTCACTAGGCCTAAAAATGATTAAAAAAAACTAGTCGATTGGATAAGACATACTATAGAAAATAATATTTAAAGAATCTAATTTAACCTTTTTTCTTCATAAATGGAAAGAGTCCACAGCTGCATTCATTACTTTTGGGAATAAGAACCTGGCCACTAGGAGGAGGCAAAGACACCCCAGCCAAAGGCTTAAATACTCCTCCCACTTCCCTCATCCCCCAGTCATTCTTTGCCTTTCGTCCCAGGAGGTTGGCAGAGAAGTGTCAGAAGTTTGTTTGTATCTTCTGGAGGGTAGTACTCTTTGGCATGTGACGGGAGTTTTAAGTAATCCTATAAGTCTCTCAGTGAGGGCTTGGATGAAAAGTCCAGAGATGCAGGGGAGAGTCTTTCTGCGAAACCATCCCGACTCATGTTAACAGCTCCACAAGCAATCGACGGCGTAGATTCCGGTAAGATCGTTTCATTTTACTTCATCAGAATGTACTGTAACTTATTTGTTTCCTGTAAGGGCCATCTTGCAGGACTTAAAAAGAATATAGGGTCTCGGTGAGACTCCATTGGTATCTTGGAATTGAGGGTTAATATCTCCTGAGGGGGATTATTGATTGGGGGGTGGGGGTTAATCATTATGTGATTAAATCTGCTTAAGTGTAGTGTTAACTGGGCTCCTGGCTTGGAACATAAAGGCCTTTGGAAGTGAAGCAACCTTATGGTTGGGTGCGCTTTTTTTGGACTATTCGGTTCACCTTGTGACTGGGCGTGTTTACGATCTGGTCTTCCATTTCCACATTACTGACCATGTGGTGATGGAAAAATTCTAGTCTGCCAGTGTCTGGTTCATAGGAGGTGGTGAGTGCCCCAGCCATTGTGGGTGTTAGGTGCCGTTTTGATTCTCTATCCAGTTATGGAGGATTCTGATGCTGAGACTGTTCAACTTTCAGATTCTTCGACTTGTGAAGAATGCGAATTGGCCCCGTTGACACAGGTCAATGTTATGTTCTGTATGCCGTTCTAGAGCGTCTTGTTCCTTGGGCTCGGGGAAACAAGGGACTGCTGAGCCATCCACCTCTGGGGGTTCTGTTCTCCGCAAGGCGAGTTCCCTACCACTCCCTACTACTACACATGCGGTAACCCTGATTATTTTTATCCCTCCTTGCAGGGTGGCTTTTTCCCCCCTGGAGATCACAGCACATTTTCGCTTTCACATATTTTTGGCGATTATGCGTCTGCAAAGTCCAGACGTTTATTTGCGTTTGTCCTTGTGCCCTATTGTCCCGGGTCTCCCGGCCTTGGGTGGGCCTATGCAGTTCCCTGCGGGTGTAGCTGTCCCTGAGTGTTGTGCCTTTCGTTACAGAGTAGCTCTCCTTCGCAGTTTTACTCACATGTTTTTGAGTTATTAAAGGACCCTATCGTTAACGGATATGGGAATCCGCAGTATTCTACTTCGAATTGCTCACCTTATTAGACATGATGGGATGATGTAATCTCCGGATAGTTGGTTTATTGAGATCCTTCCCAGTTTTGTTGGAAGATCAGGGTTCCGTTTGGCTGGTCCTGCGGGTATTCCTGTTCTTCTTGGGCGTTAACCTACGGGCTGCCTTATATTTTCTTTTCTTTTTAATTGTTTCCTTCGGGAACTTTCTCTGGGTTCGATCCTCGCTGAGTAGGAGAATTTTACAATTGAACTTGCCCAATTTTAGGCACATTTTTAAATGATAAGTAAGGGCATTAATTCTCAAATGTATATTTAGGCATACATATATGTTTACTTAACCATTTCCCTCACTTTCTTTAAATATTGTAAAGTACATTTTTTCTGATTTCCTAATATTTGTGTGTTCCCCTCAGGGTGTTAATCCTGTCTGTTATGCTGTCTTTTTGAGCTGCTATCTAATTTTAGATACTTGCCTGTCCTTACAATCTTAGTACATAACAATGATCCCTTCGAAGGGCAATATACTGATGCTGTGTTTGCGATGTAAGGCACTGTTGGTGTGTGTCCCTACTCAGCTTTGTAGCTTATGGGCTGAGCCTGTGTTTGCTGCAAATGCAGTACTGCATGGCCCTGTCTAGCAACAGAGTGCCCAGGGTTTTGCAGGCCCTGGGCTCATTGGTACATCGCTAAGGAGCAATCAGTCTAGGTACCCTGTACTCTCCAGGAGTAAAATTAGAATTCTCCTCAGCTGATTCCGATACTCGGGACCTCCCTTCGGATGAAGTCGCAGAAAATGTGTCCTTTTAGTTTCAAATTGTAGCACATACACTCTCTATTGCAGGAAGCTTTTACTTGCCTTGCAGGTTAGGGATCCTCCACCTGCAGACAAACTATCTGTAAAAAAGATTGATAAATTATTTAAGGCATCCCCAAAAATGCTATCTACCTTCCTGGCTCCTGATGCTAATTAGCAAAGAATGGAACAAACCAGACATTCCTTTTGTTCCTTTTGCCAAATTCAAAAACATGTTTCCTTTTCCCTTTGAAAAATTGGAAGCATGGGAGACTATTCCAAAGATGGGCATTGCTACTTCCACTTTGACTAGGTAGACTACCATTCCTTTAGAGGATAGTACCTATTCCACATATCCAATGATGAAGGTTTCCTATGGAGATCCTTTCAGTTCGCAAGTTATATGTTTCTTCCAGCTACTAGTGTAGTCTATGTATCTGCAGCTTATGCAGTATGGTATGACAAAATCTCGGACCTTATTTCCCAAAAAGTTTATCTTGATAAAATGAATAATCGCTTGAGGTTGGTCAAGACTATGAGCAGTCTCATTTTAGATGCAACTGTTGGAATAACTTGCATAAATGCAAATAGTTTTGCTATGACTGTTCTGGCTAGAAGAGCCCCATGGCTGAATCCATGGTCTGCTAATATAATATGTAAGGGCAGACTTTTTTCCCTCCCATTTCAGGTAAAGATCTTGTTTGGACCTTTACTTGATGTTACCATTGCTACAGTCACTGTACATAAAAGAGCTTTCCTGCCGCAAGACAAAAGCTAATGGCAGAGTTAAGTCCTCTAGACAATTTCACACCATTTTTCATTCCAAGATTCAAAGATCCTCCTCTTCTTTGTCGCAGAAATCAGACACCTCCAAAGCCCCATGGAAACCTGGTTCCTCTTGGTTTAAGTCCACACAGACAAAAAAAGACAAAAAAAAAAAACCTTTTCCTTCCTCTAAATTTGCATGAAAGTGCAGCCAACATCCCAGACTCTCTTCTGGAGGGGAGCAAACTGTAATTTTTTTTTCAGGAGCCTTGGAGAAAATTATTTTCAAGTTCCTTGGGTACAGAACATAATTTCCTAGGGGTACAGCCTAGGCTTTTGGTCTCTCCATCCTCAAGGAAGATTCCTCCTTTCTCATGTTCCAAAAGATTATTTAAATATCAGAGCTTTCTTTGACATGTATAACAGACCTAGAAGCCGTGGGATTGATTTCTCCAGTCCCCTTGGGGGGAACAGATTCAAGGCTTCTATTCAAACATTTTTCATTGTTGCAAAAAAAGACATGACTTACAGGCTGATCTTGGATCTCAAAACTCTGAACAAGTTTCTGAAAGTTCTAACTTTAAAATTGAGGTGTTTCAGACTATATCACCTTTACTGCAGGAGGGTCAATTAATGTCTACCATAGACTTAAAAGATGCTTATTAGCATATCCCTATTCACAGTGATGATACAACATTTTCTTTTAAAAGATACGAGTCCATGGATTTCATCCTTACTTGTGGGATATCGCCTCCTGGTCAACAGGAGGAGGCAAAGAGCACCACAGCAGAGCTGTGTATATATAGCTCCTCCCTTCCCTCCCACTCCAGTCATTCTCTTTGCCTGTGTTAGTGATAGGAAGAGGTAAAGTGAGGTTTTGGTTTAGTTTCTTCAATCAAGAGTTTATTATTTTTAAAATGGTACCAGTGAGTGTTATTTTACTATAGGGTGTAGCTGTATTCCTTGCCAGGCTCTAGAGTAGAGCTACAGGTGGCTTTAAAACAATGGGAACTGGTGGGATTTAACCCTCACTGCGCCTCCCATACTAGTGCTGCCCTTCTGGTGATGATGGTCTTAGCAGAACTAAGGCCTTTCTGTGTCCACAGATCTACAGGAGGGAGAAGACCTCTTGATCCTGTGATACATTTCATGCTGTCGCTCAGCATAAAACGGTAAGGTAAGTGCAGTCTTTATTTTTCTGGGCCACTGCTTTCTCAGAAATGGTTGTACTTTAATCTGTTGGGGAAAACATAGGCTCTCTGGGAAGGGCTTTCCTAGTTAAGAGTGTGGGGTTGTCATGTGTCATGTCAACTGGCACTATAGTTTGTTTTCACATGTCTGGAAATGAACTGTTACTGTGAAGGCTCCCTATAGGTCACTACCTAATGTGTACTGGGGACTGACGCTGGGGATGTGTTACCCGAGATTCTGGTTCATAGCTGTGTGTGTTTTTGGGCACTTTGCCAGACTTTGAGTGGCGACAAAGACATGTTACTGCAAGCATTCAAGTTTGAAAGTTTGTTCTCTCTTGCTATGCAGGGGTACGGCGCTCCTTCTCGGATGGCTTAGATGACGCCCATGAAGGGCGGGGCTTCTTTTGCTACGCTGGGGCTCTGAAGTTAGCCGCGCAGTGTACATTCGCTTCCGAGAAGCACCGACTGCCTGTAGGAGCTGTTTCTAGTGACGCCAAGACCGCATGGTTGTGAGCTAAGCAGGCGGTCTTGGGCGTTGTAGGATCGATCCAGACTTGTGCCTGAGAGTGGTCGGCAGACCGTGGGGGCAGGTAGGCGCCTCAGCAGAGCTGTTGAGGCGAGGTGCTGATGCTTGTTAGAAATGGTCTAGCTGATTTACACTAAAATAGTAACAGATTGTTAGACGGTTCATTTTTAAGCACACAAATATTTTGTCAGGATTTTATATACTACTACTGTGCATTTTGACCATAAATTGTAAAGGTAAACAATCCAAGCATACAATTTAAAGAGGCAAGACCAATTTTTTGCTTGATTTTCTGTTATGGATTCAGATGATATTCAGACTGTAACATGTTCCATGTGTTTGGATGCCACTGTGGAACCTCCTGTTCCTTTTTGCCCTTCCTGCATTGAGAGGGCTTTACATTATAGAGACCAAATTTTTTTTGATAAATTTTTGCCTAAGGCGGATGCTTCTCAAGAGTCTACGGATGAGATGCAGAGTATGCCGCAACTTTCTCCCCAAGCGTCACAGCCCCTAACGCCCGCTCAGACGGGACCATGTATTTCGCCAGTTTCTGCTGCTTTTTCATTAAAGGACATAGCTGCAGTGATGTCCTCTACTCTTTCTGATGCGTTATCTACCCTTACCATATCGCACGGCAAGCGTACACGAAGGGACAATTATGTGGTTAATGCAGCCTCTGATACTAGTATGGCGATTGCGGAAGTACCCTCCTGGGGTTCTGAGTTGGAGGATACGGAAGTCCTATCTGAAGGTGAACTTTCTGACTCAGGAAGTGCTTTGCCCCTGACTGATTCCAAAGTGGTGTCTTTCAGGTTTAAGCTTGAACACCTCCGCTTATTGCTGAGGGAGGTATTGGTTACTCTGGATGATTGTGACTCAATAGTGGTTCCTCCAGAAAAATTGAGTAAATTGGACAGATACTTGGAAGTTCCATCTTACTCAGATGTCTTTCCAGTTCCAAAGAGGACTTCAGAAATTATTGTAAAAGAGTGGGAGAGACCAGGCATTCCTTTCTCTTCTCCCGTTTTTAAAAAGATGTATCCTGTAGCCGACGCTATTAGGGATTCTTGTCAGACAGTCCCTAAAGTAGAGGGAGCTATCTCTACCCACGCCAAAATAACTACTATTCCCATTGAGGATAGTTGTGCTTTCAAAGACCCTATGGATAAGAAGTTGGAGGGTCTCCTTAAGAAGATTTATGTTCACCAGGGATTTCTATTGCAGCCAGCGGCTTGCATTGTTACAGTCACCAGTGCGGCTGCTTATTGGTTTGATGCTCTGGAAGATTTTCTTAACACTGAGACTCCTTTGGAAGAGATACAGGATAGGATTAAAGCTCTTACGTTAGCTAACCTGTTTATTACGGATGCTTCTCTGCAGATTACTAAATTGGCGGCTAAGAGTTCGGGCTTTGCCATCTTAGCACGCAGGGCCTTATGGCTGAAGTCTTGTTCTGCGGATGTGTCATCCAAGTCTAAGCTTTTGGCTATTCCTTACAAGGGGAAGACCCTATTCAGGCCTGACTTGAAGGAAATCATTTCTGACATTACGGGAGGTAAGGGTCATTTCCTCTCTCAGGATAAAAAGTCTAAACAGAGAGGTTGACAGAGTAATTTTTGTTTCTTTCGAAATTTCAAGGGAGTTCCCCCTTCCTCTTCCTCTAAACAGGAAGGGAACTATTCACAAACCAAGTCTACTTGGAGACCGAACCAGGCTTGGAACAAGGGTAAACAATCCAAGAATCCTACTGCTGTTTCCAAGTCAGCATGAAGGGTTGGCCCCCGATCCGGGACCGAATCTAGTGGGGGGCAGACTCTCTCTTTTCGTCCAGGCTTGGATAAGAGATGTTCAGGATCCCTGGACACTAGAAATTGTGTCTCAGGGATATCAGTTGGAGTTCAGAAACTCTTCCCCCAGAGGAAGGTTTCTTCTTTCTCGATTATCTGCAGACCAGATAAAAAGAGAGGCATTCTTACGTTGTGTAGGAGACCTCTCTTCCATGGGAGTAATATGTCCCGTTTTAATACAGGGACAGGGGTTTTATTCAAATCTCTTTGTAGTTCCCAAAAAAGAGGGAACGTTCCAACCTATTTTAGACCTCAAAAGTCTGAACAAGTTTCTCAGAGTTCCATCCTTCAAGATGGAAGCTATTCGGACCATTCTTCCATTGATCCAGGAGGGTCAATTTATGACTACCGTGTATCTAAAGGATGCATATCTTCATGTTCCTATCCACAGAGATCATCACAAGTTCCTGAGGTTTGCCTTTCTGGACAAACATTTTCAGTTTGTGGCCCTTCCTTTCGGTCTGGGCACGGCACCCAGAATTTTCACAAAGGTTCTGGGGTCTCTGCTGGCGGTTCTAAGACCGCGGGGCATTGCAGTGGCGCCTTATCTGTACGATATTCTGATCCAGGCATCTTCTTATCAACTGGCAAAGTCTCATACCGACATTGTTCTGTGCTTTCTGAGGACTCACGGGTGGAAAGTGAATCTGGAAAAGAGTTTGCTAGTTCCACAGACAAGGGTTCCTTTCTTGGGAACTCTAATTGACTCTCTATCCATGAAAATCTTTTTGACGGAGGTCAGAAAGTTAAAGATTCTGAATACATGCCGAACCCTTCAAACCAATCCTCGGCCATCAGTGGCTCAGTGCATGGAGGCAATTGGATTGATGGTAGCGGCAATGGACATCATTCCGTTTGCTCGTTTTCATCTCAGACCTCTGCAACTGAGCATGCTCAGACAGTGGCATGGAGATTATACAAATTTGTCTCCTCAAATACATCTAGATCAGGAGACAAGGGACTCTCTTCTATGGTGGTTGTCGCTGGACCATCCTTCCGCAGACCCTCATGGGTGATAGTGACAATGGGGAGCAGTCTGGAACTCCCTGAGGGCTCAGGGTGTATGGACTCAAACGGAGTCTCTACTTCCCATCAATATCCTAGAGTTGAGAGCAATATTCAATGCGCTTCTGGCTTGGCCTCAGTTGGCTTCGGCCAAATTCATCAGATTCCAGTCGGACAACGTTACGACTGTAGCTTGCATCAATCATCAGGGAGGAACAAGGAGTTCCTTAGCGATGACAGAAGTAGCCAAGATAATTCAGTGGGTGGAGTCTCACGCTTGTTATCTGTCAGCGATCCACATCCCAGGAGTGGAAAACTGGGAAGCGGATTTTCTGAGCAGACAGACATTTCATCCGGGAGAATGGGAACTCCATCCGGAGGTATTTGCCAACCTGATTCTCAGATGGGGCAGGCTGAAGTTGGATCTTATGGCATCTCGTCAGAATGCCAAGCTTCCGAGATACGGGTCCAGGTCCAGGGATCCCAAGGCCGAGCTGATAGATGCCTTGGCAGTGCCTTGGTCTTTCAGCCTAGCTTATGTGTTCCCTCCATTTGCTCTCCTTCCCCGGGTGATTGCTTGAGTCAAACAGGAGAGGGCATCGGTGATCCTCATCGCTCCTGCGTGGCCTTGCAGGACTTGGTATTCCGATCTGGTGGACATGTCATCTCAGCCACCCTGGAAGCTTCCATTGAGGAAAGACCTACTCATTCAGGGGCCCTTCCATCATCCGAATCTAGTTTCTCTGCAGCTAACTGCTTGGAGATTGAACGCTTAATTATATCTAAGCGAGGGTTTTCTGATTCGGTCATAGATACCTTGATTCAGGCATGTAAGCCTGTTACTAGGAAAATTTACCATAAGATATGGCGTGAATATCTTTATTGGTGTGAATCCAAGTGCTACTCTTGGAGTAAGGTTAGGATTCCCAGGATTTTGTCTTTTCTCCAAGAAGGATTGGAGAAAGGGTTGTCAGCAAGTTCCTTAAAAGGACAGATTTCTGCTTTGTCTATTTTGTTACACAAGCGTCTGGCTGATGTTCCAGATGTTCAATCTTTTTGTCAGGCTCTGACTAGAATCAGACCTGTATTCAGACCAATTGCTCCTCCTTGTAGTTTGAATTTAGTTCTTAAAGTTCTTCAGGGGGTTCCGTTTGAACCTATGCATTCCATTGATATTAAGTTATTATCTTGGAAATTATTTTTGGTTGCTATTTCTTCTGCTCGAAGAGTATCTGAGCTTTCGGCATTACAATGTGATTCTCCTTATCTTATTTTCCATTCGGATAATGTGGTGTTACGAACCAAACCCGGTTTTCTTCCTAAGTTTGTTTCAAATAAAATATTAATCAGGAAATTATTGTTCCTTCCTTGTGTCCTAATCCTTCTTCTAAGAAGGAGCGGCTGTTACATAATTTGGACGTGGTCCATGCACTGAAGTTTTACTTACAGGCAACTAAGGATTTTAGTCAATCGTATTCCCTGTTTGTTGTTTTTTCTGGGAAACGTAGGGGTCCGAAAGCTATGGCTACCTCTTTCTTTTTGGCTGAAGAGTATCATCCGTTTTGCATATGAGACTGCTGGACAGCAGCCTCCTGAGCGAATTACGGCTCATTCCACTAGGGCAGTGGCTTCCTCATGGGCATTCAAAAATGATGCTTCTGTTGAACAGATTTGCAAAGCTGCAACTTGGTCGTCTCTTCACACTTTTTCCAAATTTTGCAAATTTGATACTTTTGCCTCGTCTAAGGCTGTTTTTGGGACAAAAGTTCTTCAAGCAGTGGTGCATTCCGTTTAGGTTCCCTGTCTTGTCCCTCCTTTTCATCCGTGTACTATAGCTTTGGTATTGTATCCCACAAGTAAGGATGAAATCCGTGGACTTTTCGTATCTTTTAAAAGAAAAGGAAATTTATTCTTACCTGATAAATTTGTTTCTTTTAAGATACGATAAGTCCACGGCCGACCCTGTTTTTCTGAGACAGGTCTTTATTTTTGTTAAACGTCAGTCACCTCTGCACCTTGGCTTTTCCTTTCTCTTCCTAACTTCGGTCGAATGACTGGAGTGGGAGGGAAGGGAGGAGCTATATATACAGCTCTGCTGTGGAGCTCTTTGCCTCCTCCTGCTGACCAGGAGGCGATATCCCACAAGTAAGGATGAAATTCGTGGACTCATCGTATCTTAAAAGAAACACATTTATCAGGTAAGAATAAATTTCCTTTTTTAGATTTGTCTTTCTAAACGGGCATTACCAGTGTGTGCCGCTCCCATTTGGTTTGGCACCATAACCAAGAATCACCTCAAAAGTTCTTGTATCCCTTTTGTACATAGTGAGAGCTCAGATCTCTGCAGTAGCTCCTTGCCTAGACTACATTCTGGTACAGGCTGCTTCTTTCACATGACTCAGAAAAGAAACATATGAACACAAAACAAAGCAGTGGCTTACATCAGTCAACAAGATTTTACTCAAAGTGCCTTATCAATGAAAGAGGTAGTCAGCATTCTGACTTGGGCAGAACACCATCAATGCATGATTTTAGCTATTCACATTCTGGGTGTGCAAATTAGGAAGCAGACTTCCTCAATCGTCAGCACCTTCACCCTGCCGAATGGTCTTTTAATCAGGAGGTTTATTGTGAATCATTGGGGAACTTCAGACATAGACCTTACGGCTTCTTGCTTAAAGGGACACTGTACCCAATTTTTTTATTTCATGATTCAGATTGAGCATGAAATTTTAAGCAACTTTCTAATTTACTCCTATTATCAAATTTTCTTCATTCTCTTGGTATCTTTATTGGAAATGCACAAATGTAAGTTTAGATGCCGGACCATTTTTGGTGAACAACCTGGGTTGTCCTTGCTGATTGGTGGATAAATTAATCCACCAATAAAAAAGTGCTGTCCAGAGTACAGAAGCCAAAAAAGCTTAGATGCCTTCTTTTTTAAATAAAGATAGCAAGACAATGAAGGAAAATTGATAATAGGAGCAAATTAGAAAGTTGCTTAAAATTGCATGCTCTTTCTGAATTACAAAAGAAAAAATTTGGGTTCAGTGTCCCTTTAAATTATAAGCTACTCCAGTATTATTCTAGATCTACAAATGACTCTATTTGATGCCTAGTTATTTTGTGGTAAATTATTTTGATTTGCATCTTTCCGCCTTTGTTTTACTATCGAGGATAATAACCAGGAAAAACAGGAAAGGGCCTCAGTGATTTTAATTATTCTTGCATGGTCTTGCTGACTTGGTATGCACATATGGTACAATTGTCCTCAAGCCAGCCTAGCCAGTGGTTTTCCTCTCAGGTAGGGCCTTCTATCTCAAGGTCCCTTCTTCCATCAAGATCTAAAATCTCTTAATTTGATGGAATTGCAATTAAACTTTAAATTTTTTCTGAATTACCATTGGAACTCTTTTTCAGATTTCTTGAATTTGCAGGATGATCTGGATAAGGGTTTATAAGCCAGTTCCATTAAATGCCAACATGACTACCCTTTTAGTCTTGTAAAAGAAATGCTAGAGAGAGATCACTTCATAACTTGGGTGTAGTATGGGCCTTGCAATTTTATCTTCAAGACGCTAAAGAATTTATCACATCCCTGCAAGGGACAGAAAGCTTCTGCAATCATCTTGGCAGGGTAGCTTTAAGCTTTGATGTGTGTAACATTCCAGTCTATTAGTTTACCACCTGAAACATTTGTGTTCAGTTCAGGTGTATTTTGGCCTCCAATCCATTAGAAGTGGTGCTGTTCAATGCTTAAAGGGACAGTGTACACAAATTTCCATATGTAATAGACACTACTATAAAGAAGAATATGCACAGATACTGAACTAAAAATCCAGTATAAAAACTTTTAAAAACTTACTTAGAAGCTCCCAGTTTAGCAATGTTAATGAGGTTAGACTGGGGCAACCAATGAAAGGGGCTTGGAAATCAGGAAGGGCTGACACCCCCCACCCCCTTCCCTGCATATGAAAAGGCAGATTATACAAGCAGGAATCTGTACACTTCAGTCTACATCTGATCATTTGGAGCTTGGTTAAGTGTCTGAAAACCATCAGATAATTAAAAATAAGCAAAACTATACGTTGATACAAAAATACTCCCAGGTGGGTGTTATAAATGGATCATCTACAAAACGTTTATGCAAAGAGAAATCTAGTGTACAATGTCCCTCTAAGCTAAATTAGTTACATACAGTATGCATTAAATCAGAACATATGTTTTGCTTATATTCAGATTGTAAACATGCTTTTTTAGTGTGTTTTTTTTTTTTTTTTTAATAAAACAATTTTTATTAGTTTTCCATATAGATAATACAGTAGTGTAAAGGGTTTCCACAAAGTATATCATACAATGGTACAGTGGATGAGCACTTTTCAGTCCATTCTTTAGTGTCCTGTGCAATCTCGTTATGAGACTGGGAGAGCAAAGTTCTTGCATGGACTGTGGAGTGATGGGAGTGGAAAACCGTATAGTTGGGTTTTGACAAAGAGTGGAAATATAACTTATCAAACTATAACATAAATATAAAGGTAACAACTGGAGTCTGGTTTTTGTGACTATAAGGTGGTCAGTCTTCGAATTGTTTTCGTGGCTAGGAGGTTTAGCTGGCGTCTTGATAATGGTCTGCATGTCAGATCTGTCTTAGTGTTAGGTCCTAACTATAGTCAAAGGTGTCTCAATGTTTGAGGGTTTTATCGAGCGTTGAGAGTGTTGAGGTGTGTCTCCCAATAAAACCTGACATCTAGCAATAGGTCTAGTTGGTTGCGTCTATAGTATCCGTACTGTTCTAATTGTATAGTTTCTGATACTTTTGATAACCATTGCTGGCTCGATGGGACGGAAAGAGATTTCCAATTTTGTGCTATTAAGGCTTTCGCACTGTTTAGGCATATTGTCAACAGTGTCGATCGTATCTTACATGAGATCCCTGGTTTTAGGTTAAACAGCGCTAGTGTGGGGGGTAATGTAAATTCGTTGCCTAGGATGTGTTTTAGATGAGATTCTATCGACTTCCAATAAGGTCTTATCTTGTCACAATGCCACCATATATGCGCCATTGTTCCCAGATCTCTACATCCTCTCCAGCATGATGCTGTAGAGGAGGGGTAGATTTTATGCAGTCTATGTGGTGTCAGATACCACCGTGTTAGTATTTTAAAGTTTAGTTCTATAAATCTGGTGGAAGTTGATGACTTTCGGGCATTGTTAAAGATTTTCCTCCATTCCTTCTCATCTAGCTGTATCTTTAGGTCTTGTTGCCAATGAGCAATATATGATGGGAGGGGGGTCAGTTCTGCATTTTCTAGCATTTTTTTTGCAAGTGATAAGGTACCTCTAGTGGGAATTGCTGATAGGCAGCATTGTTCGAAGGGAGTGGGTGACCTTATCAAGTTCTCCCTAGCTTGATTATTGCATATAAAATTGTTGAGTTGGGAATATTTTAACCAGGAGGAGAATGTACCACCCAGCACATCTGTCAAGCTGTGTCTGGGCTTAAGTGATCGTTTGTCTAAAAGTGTTATTATGGGAACAGAGTCCTGTAATTCCCAAGTGACTTTAGTGTTCTTAAGTGGCTCATACCCTCCGGAGAGTTCCATATTCTGTGATATTGGCGTTAAAGGGGAGTGTTGTGAAGATAGTTTTGGGTATTTGCGTACTAGGTAGTCCCAGGTATCGAAAATGTGTCTAAGGGTTGGGGAGGTCTGGCATACCGCAGGTCTTAAGGTTTTGGGGATCCAGCACACTGAACCGGGTTTGGGCTCTTTTAATATTTGAGAGTCTAGGGAAATCCATGCTTTAGCTTTGCTTTTGCTATGCCAGTCAAGGATGCGTTGTGAGGTTACTGAGTAGTAATACGTTTCTAACTTCGGTACCCCTAGCCCCCCCCCTCTGGTCGCTCTGTGTAATGTGGTAGCGTTTACGCGAGGCTTTTGTTTTCCCCAAATGAATGTGTTGATACTTTTTTGGAGTTGTTGGACGTAGTGTTTGGGGAGGGATATAGGTACGGTTTGGAAGATATAAATGATTCTCGGGAGAATCGTCATTTTTATGGCCTGTATTCTCCCCCACCAAGATAAGGGTTTATCACTCCAAGTCTTTAGGGTGTTTTGGGTAGCGGTTAGTAGGGTTTTGTAGTTGGCGGCAAATAGTTGTGAGATTTTTGGGGTCAGCTGGACTCCCAAGTATTTTAGTTGGGAGTTCTTTACTTTATATGGGCATATGTTCTTAATGTGTTGTAGGTCTCTTTGGGGGAGGGAGATGTTTAGGATCTCTGATTTCTGTTTATTGATTAAGAAATTGGATAGGTGGCTAAAGGTGTCAAATTCCTCCATTAGGGCAACTAGGGAGCGTGTGGGGGAAGTCAATGTGAGGAGAATGTCGTCGGCGAACATTGAGATTTTATAATGATTTGGGCCAATATTTACTCCCTTTATGTTTGGGTTAGCTCGAATATGAGCCGCTAAGGCTTCCATGGTTAGCACAAATAGGAGTGGGGAGAGAGGGCAGCCCTGTCTTGTTCCATTTGCAATTTTGAATGGGTGGGATAATACTCCATTAACTTTGACTCTTGCTGAGGGAGCTGAATATAGTTGGAAGATTCTACCTATTATTCCATCTCCAAATCCATAACTGTGAAGTGCACTTCGAAGGAATGGCCAGGCCACCCTATCGAAGGCCTTCTCTGCATCTGTGGCTACTGTGATCATAGGGATTTTGTGGGTGTTGGCATAATCTATAAGCTGGATAGTTCTAATGGTGTTATCTCTTGTCTCTCTAAGTGGGATAAACCCCGCCTGGTCTAAGTGGATCAAGTCAGGTAGGACCGAGTTAATTCTTAGTGCTACAGATTGTAAACATGCTTTTACAGACCTACTGAGAACTTTAGTTACAACAAGCGATATAAGGTAAGGTGTATTGTAAATTCTATCACCAACCATTAAGAGGAAATGGTGCTAATGCATATAATAATAATCTACTTCACAAAGTGGGGTAGCCAAAGAAAGCAAAGTTTCCCCACAAAAAGTACTACACTACTGAGAACTTTACTTGGGCATTACAAATGTATACCATGTCAACAAACTAGATCAATATTCATGGTTGACTACTTTGTGTTATATGCTTTTATAATATATATTTATGCATTAACTGGACACAAGTCCTGTGTGGTGGTGGTGTGTTTTTGTTTTAGTTTTTTTTAAAATATATTTTCAGTAAAAACAGAGCTGCATAGACATAATGATCTGTCTCAGCTTGGGACCTTAAAGGGACACTGAATCCTAATTTGTTCTTTCATGATTCAGATAGAGCATGACATTTTAAGCAACTTTCTAATTTACTCCTATTATCTATTTTTTTGTTGTTGTTATCTTGCTATCTTTCTTTGAAAAAGAAGTCATCTAAGCTAAGGAGCCAGCCATTTTTTGGTTCAGTACACTGGACAGCATTTGTTTATTGGTAGTTAATTTATCCACCAATCGGCAAGAACAACCCAGGTTGTTCACTAAAAATTGGCCGGCATCTAAACTTACATTCTTGATTTTCAAATAAAGATACCAAGAGAATGAAGATAATTTGATAATGAAGGAGTAAATTAGAAAGTTGCTTAAAATTGCATGCTCTGTCTAAATCATAAAAGAAAAAATGTGGGTTCAGTGTCACTTTAAAGGGATATTAAACCCAAATGTTTTCTTTCATGATTCAGATGGTTAGCGCTTGCTGATTGGTGGCTATGTTGGCTACACCAATCAGCAAGCTCTACCCAGGTGCAGAACCAAAAATAGGCAGACTCCTAAACTTAAACTCCTGCTTTTCAAATAAAGATACCAAGAGAATTTGATAATAGGAGTAAATTAGAAAGTTGCTTAAAATTGCATGCTCTATCTCACTGGTTTTCAAACCTGTCCACAGGCCTCCATAATAGGCCACATTTTGAGGATATCTGAACTAGAGCACAGGTGACATAATCAGCTGATTTGTAAACATGGTTGTTTTGCCTGCTCTAATCCAATGCAATCCTGAAAACCTGGCCTGTTGGGGAGGCCTAAGGACAGGTTTGAAAACCAGTGCTCTATCTGAATCATTAAAGAAAAATTGTGGATTCTCTCTGGGCATATTTTTTTTTTATATATTTAGGCACAACAGACAGTATAGGCTATCAGAAAACAATGCTTTAATAAGTGTGCTATCACATCTGCTTATGCTGTGCTCCTACTAAAAATATGGGAATTCAGCATCTACAGAAGTAATACAATTTGAACTTACATATTTTAGCAGATGCACATCATAAGCCGAACCACTTGAGCACACCGCTTACATTACAGCAGGTGGTACCTTCCGATTGCTGCTACTGTCATTTGTGTCAAATAAAACATGGTAAGCGGTAATAGGGGTTATAAAACTAAATAGAGAGTGCAGGTTGCTGTGGTTTCATTGAATACAAATAAATATATATTGTGTGTTTTTCCCCCCACATAGCATTGTGTTCCTTTTTATATTACCATTTTGAAAATGTCCAAACCATTAAATGACCAATACATTCTTTAAAATTGCATAAGGTACACATGCAAAATTAAAATACAATTTAGTGACGTTTACTCCAAATTTCAATTGAGCAGTAGTTTTTTTTTCTATTTTCAAAGTTTGTTTCATTTACCTCTCCCCAGTATCATGTGACAGCCATCAGCCAATTACAGACTTCCATAAGTATATACTGTGAACTACTACATATATTTAGTAGGGTTTGGTGTCCCTTTAATTGCAAACTACATTTTCCTTTTGTTCTGAGATTTCAAATTATTCTGGGTATTCTATTTTATAAACTATCTAGATGGTTCTAGTTTTTCAAATTTAAATGCAACTTTATAAGGTAAATGCAATGACCTTCATGTAGTAAAAAGTAGAGAACTGTGATCTTGTTTCAGTTTATTACTGTTTAGATGTATCAGTGTGAGGCAGAAGACAAAAAAACACTTATCCTCAAAAGAGCCAAATTAGGAAGATGATATTGTTTGAAAATAATCTGGCATCTATTTATTTTTACTGAAAATATTTATTTTGTTTAATACATGGGTCAGTCACCTGCCATCTTTGTATAGGATAAATATGGAATGCAGTTCTTGTTTTTCAAGCCACAACAATTCCTTAAGCTGACACAGATGTACAAATAGATGCAGCTTCTATTTTGTATTGGCAGCTTCCAAATATTTAGTGTCTATTTCCAAGAATTGCAATTAGTACTGCATCTACGCTACTAAAACCACACAATCGCATAAGCTAATTATATTTGCAAGGTCAGAGAAAATACATATTTCTAACAAGAAAGGACTGTATTAATATGTTGTCTTCTTGGCTGTTATATCACAGTTTGTTGATCTAGATTATAATGTGGACAATTCACAAATTTGTCTGATAACCGAAAGTGGTGTATGATTGTGTTTATTTTACTAACCAGTATATTCACAGCAATCACTTCCAGATATCTCTCCAGTAAATATGTGTTAATTACAAAACAGACAAGGTCTTCTATTATATTAAAGCTACTAACGAGAAGACAGCAGGAATCACACATTTAAATAGCATCATCAACCCCTGTTTTAGTCCTCTGTTTTGATCTCCGAGTTACGCGTAGACCAAAGGTGCTATTAAAAACTGAGTGTACGAAAGAGGCAACATTATATGAACAAAATGTATTCATCAAGAAAACAGACCTTTAACATAAATTTAACAAGCTTGAAAAAATTATAAGACTTCATATGTTTCCGATTTCATTCAGCTATAATAAAGAATTTAGAGGTTTCTCAAGCTGGCCAAACTGCTAATAGTTTTGTTATAAATTCTGTACCTACAATGACCCAATAATTCTCAAGACACATGGTAAATGGTCATCCATATTATGTTAGAGAATAGACAAAATGCAAAATATTGCCATATTTCTCCTTGTACTTCATCACATAAATTGTTTTGTTATAGATAAAACCAGTATGGTGTAGCATCTTCATATCAAAGAGCCTTTAATACAGGTAACACTGTTTGCTTATTATGAAAGTGCTAGAACTGACATGTTGTTAAGAGGAGGAATAAACATTTCTAATCTCCGGTTTGACATTCAAAAGCTCTCCAGGTGACCATTCTTATTTCATATTGCAGGTTCCTTACACTATAACATAAAAAGTAGCATGCTCTATTTTCATCCTGCTTTCTTTATTCTGTTGGGACACTGTACATTAAAGGGATATTAAACCCAAAAATGTTCTTTCATGATTCAAATAGAGCATGCAATTTTAAGCGACTTTCTTCTACAAGATATGTCGAGTCCACGGATTTCATCTTTACTTGTGGGATTTCTATTTTACTCCTATTATCAATTTTTCTTCGTTCTCATGCTATCTTGGTTTGAAAAAGCAAGAATGTAAGCTTAAGAGCCGGCCCAATTTTAGTTCAGAACCTGGGTAGCGCTTGCTGATTGGTGGCTAAATGTGGCAAACCAATCAGCAAGCGCTATCCAGGTACTGAACCAAAAATCGTCCAGTTCCTAACCTTATATTACTGCTTTTTCAAATAAAGATTGCAAGAGGGAGACAGAGCCAACTGCCTAAGATGTCGGACGCATGTTGCAAGAGCTCTAGCTCTTAAAGTGAAGTTCAAGTCTGCGGCTCTCAATTACAGTATTATAATTATCAGTAGAAAAAAGTATAATGTTCATTCATCAAAAATGTTAAAATTATTGCTTTCGTTTCATTTTTTAATTTACATTTACCGTCCGTATTG
This sequence comes from Bombina bombina, assembly GCF_027579735.1. Lineage (NCBI taxonomy): Eukaryota > Metazoa > Chordata > Amphibia > Anura > Bombinatoridae > Bombina > Bombina bombina. The sequence goes on from NC_069499.1 coordinate 423,513,013, forward strand.
CCGCAATTGTCCGCCCGACATTGTTCGTCTTTTGATTGACATGTTTTCTAATTTTTCAATCCAATCCCTTCACTTCCCCCGGGGCGTCCTGCCCCTTTTTACCCGCGTCATCATACAGTCTCGCGCATGCGTGTAAAAGCGATTGTTCTGCTATTCGTCATGCTCTTGCAACTCTGCTCTGGTATATATAATGTAACTCTGCTCTGGAATTAACTGCGGGACGGACTGAAAATTTGTACGCATGCGCGAAAGAAGATAGAATACGCATGCGCATATCGAATCCGTTCTTGTGCACGAGCATTGAAATGACGACGTCAGCTTGTTCTTACGATCGCTACATCATTAGAGGAAAATAAGGAAGTAGACCGGGGGAGGAGTAACGGTAAGAAACATTGCTATAATATATATATAAATTACGCTAAATTCATATCCTTTTTAAAAAAAAAAAAAAAAAAGTTAGCGACTTTTATATTTGGAGGTTAATGTTTACATGGGTGATGAGCAGTGGTTTAAAATTGAACTTCACTTTAAGTCCAATATTTGAGGTAAAAACTCAGTTTATCATGAGATATTGCCACTCTACTAGGGATCCCTATAAGTTGTCTCCATAATGTATCCTGCTAACCGGGTCTGGGCGCCTATGCTCCATATTAACTTCTAATATCTGCATGAGAGACGGTCATGGACATTCAGCCTTCAGGAGCAACGGATGAGAGATAGAAAACGGCCAATATAAGACTTCCAGCTCACAATAATTGCAGGGCGAACTGGTATTAGTGCCCAGACCACTGAAACATATTACTACAGCAGTCCTAGAAGCTGTCTCAGCTGCGCCATTGCTGTCTCCGAGCAAGAATATGGCAGCCATGGAAGATTGGTAATCAATTGCTTTGAGCTATATCGAGGCCTCCCTCCAACTAATGAAAGTATACCTAAGTCAGCTCTCTGTTAAACCCGCTCAAGCCTACATACCCGCCTCTCAGCATAACCAGAGTAAAGGACTACGCAAATCGAGCGGAAACATACAAGACACAGCTGTTTTGTGCACAGCCGGGGAGGAGGTAACACCTTATACCGCGCAGTTGACTTGGCCAAGTCAGGCTCGGAAAGAGTGGTTAATGGACAAGCGGAGTTCCTGCTTACCTAGTGTTACTAAGAGACTTGGCTTCCCTGGCGCTGGTTGCGACCCTACAGCGGCACTTGCAATCTGCCTAAGAAGCAACACGAGATTGCTTTACCCATGTATCCCAAAGGGGGCCCCTGAGAAGCCCAAGAGCTCTGGAAATAGCGAGATGTTTCGCTACCTGGCCGCACAACCAGCTTTAGCTAGTGAGCTTTATGCCACGAATGGAACAGATTGGGATAGCTTTCAGCAGCGAATACATGGAGAATCTTCAGCCTTACGGTCTGGTGTGGGGTAGAGGATACCTCTTATCAGGTCTGCCAGTGAAATTGAATGAGAAAACTGACATTCCCTATAGCTATATAAAATAGACTTATTAGTTTTAGGGGAAACCAGCCTTGGACTTGATGCTTTGCTACACTACTGATTAGTCACTTTAGATACCTCCAGTCTTGTGCTATTTAGATAGATTAATCTGTATTATACACTGTCTTATACATCATGCAATGTATTGCTCTATTGTTGTAAAGGGCCCTGTTCTAACTATAAATGTTTACCTAATACCTAAAGTGTGTTCCCTTGCTGAATCTAATACTGCTTAACGCCCTAGCATGTAAAATTTGACCTATTTAACCCTCAAATATGCCTTACACCATATCAAACTTTTTATATCTGGGCTCCTGCTATACACTCTTAGCTGCTCATAACTTCTGAAAATCAGCTCGACTATCACATATTAATGAGTCAGAGCAGCAGCCATCATACTACATTTCTAGGTAAAATATATCTTTATTGTATTAGCCATGCTTGTAGAGCCTTGGAGCTGTTTCTAATTAGGACACATCACTGCCAGCGGCCAGGGCAGTGGGTGCCCATTTTTTCCAAGTATATGGTTCTGTGGAAGAATTATGGATCTAGCTTTTAGATCTCGCTCTACATTACATTTCAAATCGCCCTGTATAAGTAGTGTCTTTTTATTATATTATAAAGTTTCAGACATGTTGACAATATTGTATGTTTAACTGTCCTACCATCACAGCAAATGCACATGATTTCTACGCTGGCCCATTCCATGCTTGTTAAGCTGACATCTATTAGGGTCCCCTATTCATGTAATCAAACCCGGTTTGTTCCGTCAAGTTCTAGCTATATCCCTCTACTACAAGCAGTCTCCCCTATCTTATCTTATTTTGGCACATACACTCGTAACACAGCCCACCCTAGCCCATATTAAGTGTCTCCATATTCTTATTATTTGCGGAGTTCTATCTTTATTATTATTTGCTCTCACTGGATTTCTTAGTAACGTGAAGTGTATTTTCTCATACCTCCTATACTTAAATGACCACCCCTCAACCCCCCCATATAATGTGCCTCTTAATCAAAGAGGACTAAATGTGTGGTTTATCTTGCAAATACCTCAACCATAACTAGTTTCACAACAGCAACTCTATTATAGGTATTACTGTAGCATTCCTTAACTTCATCTATGCTGTGACTGGAGTTATATATGCAACCACAGCTCCATTTACCATCTTCCCCCCACATGCATATTTAATTTAGCAACTATGACCAACACTATTCAATAGCTGAATCTATAGCTTTAAAACCAATGTTGGCTATATGCAAGTTATAAAATTTTAAACTTTAAAATAGAGGTTTACAAGTTGGACCCAAAAGTGGTCCCCTACTGTTTATACCTGTTTTCTATAGCTCCATGCTTTATGTCAGTGACTTTTAACCATTTTTTTGCCGTGGCACACTTTTTTACATTAAAAAATCCTGTGGCACGCCACCATCCCACAATTTAAAAAAAAATCACACATTGTAGCCTAATACAGCATATATATATATATATATATATATATATATATATATATATATATATATACACACACACACACACACAAACACACACATACTGTATGTATTGTGCTGTTATGCCATGTCTCCTACAAACTACCCCTGCACTGGGAGTAAAAAACAAGCAAAGTTTAAAAAATATGTCACACTGTTGTCAGTCTGCCGTGGCACACCTGAGGATCTCTCACGGCACACTGGTTGAAAAACACTGCCTTATGTAATACAGCGAGGCCCAAAAGTGGCCTCTGATGTTTCTTAGAAAACATACCATTATATGAGTAAGCATGAAGTCTACTGATTTCTTTTAAATAATGCCATATAGTTTTCTTATGTATATTATGGTTATACTACTTTTGACTGTATAACTTGAAACACTTTTTTATATTGACCGTTTTGATCGGCATTGTTTGTGTGCTCTGAACTAAACCTCAAAAAAAAAAAAAAAGGCTTGGGGGGCCCTGTTTTGTCATTTTTGGAGAGTGGAGTGTCTTCTCTTTTGGGTTTCCTCGCTCGACTGGGTGGACTTGTGACAGTTTTTTTGGAGTAGCCGCGGGTGGGGAATCTTTCATTTTTTTGGCGTGGTGGTTGGGGTTGGTCGGGCAGTTTCTGCACGGCCTCGGGGGCTGTCCGTGGGGGGTGCCCTTCGGGGAGTGGGGATGGTTGCTTTGTGCTTGGGGCAGGCTGTTTGTGGCGGTTGGTTTGCGGTGGGTCTCGGTCTGGGGGTGTCTACCTTGCTTCTTGGTCGGGGTGTCCAAAAATGACAAGTTTGAAGGATCAGCTTCATAAGTCAAAAAAATATAATTATTTTGGTTCAGAGTTTTAACAAAGGATTCCAAACTCGGTAAATCCCCTTTCCATAAGATAAAGACATCGTCCACATAGCGAAGCCACAACTGGGCGGATTTCTCAACAATATCATTATGGGTACCAAAAACTTCAGATAATTCCCAAATTCCTAAATGAAGGCAGGCATACGTGAGGGCACAAGTAGCCCCCATCGCTGTGCCTCGTATCTGTTTAAAGAATTTGCTGTCAAAACAGAAAACATTGTTTTCAAGAAAAAATTTCAAAAGTGAAAGCACAAAATCAGAATGCTTGTTGAAAGAAGGACAACGAGTCTCCAGGAATGACCTACAAGCTGCAATTCATACTTCATGATTTATTGAAGAATATAGGGCTTCAACGTCTAAAGAAACCAAAATAACCATCATCATCCACAATTAAATTGTTAAGTTTCTGTAAAAGATCTGAAGTATCTCTAACATAAGTGGGTAAGGTGGGAAGAAAAGGTTTCCGAAAAAAGTCCACAAAATTACCTACATTTTCAGTAACTCCACCAATGCCAGAAACATTCGGGCGATCTGGTGGTTTTTTCTATCCTTATGCAATTTAGGAAGACAATAAAAAGTAGGTAAAGTTGGATGGTGCGTGAACAGATAATCAAATTCCTTCTTAGAGATCAAACCTTCATACTTTGCATCATTTAACAAAAACAGCAGTTTTAACAAAGGCCTGGGGAATAATTTCTAATTGTACATAATTCTCAAGGCTAGATGTTTCTGCTCTCAACCTAATCTGTTTAGAAAGTAAACTTTTATATTTTTGTGAATTTTGGACATTTTGATTGGGGGGCAGGGTGGGTGTCTTCAGGCTGGGATTTGCCGCGGGCCGGCTGCTGCGGGTGGTTTGCTTCGGGCGCGGGGTGGCCGTCCTTGCTCCTTGAGGGGGGGTGTTCCTTGTGGGCGGTTTCTGCGGCTGCGCGGAGGCTGTTCGGCTGGTTCTGGCTTTGACTGTCGTGCCGGGGGAGTGGGGGAGGGGTTCCTTGCCCGCGGTTGTTCTGGAAGGGTAGTCGCGGGTTCGCTTGGTCGGGTGGGGAAACTCGGGGGAGAGGATGTTTTGTTCTCTGGGAGTGATGGAACAGGGTTTTTCAAGTTTTGTTTCATGTCTCCATCAGGTTCCACACTTGCAAAAAAAAAAAAAAAGAATGAAGAAAATTGATAATAGGAGTAAATTAGAAAGTTGCTTAAAATGACATGCTCTATATGAATCATGAAAGAAGACATTTGGGTTTAGTGTCCCTTTAAAAATGATAGGACAGAAATGCATCTGTAACAATAGCCTTTTGCTTTCCATCTAAAGAGGAGGAGAGTAAACAACTTCATTCATTACTATTGGGAATTAAGAACCTGGCCACCAGGAGGAGGCAAAGACACCCCAGCCAAAGGCCCAAACACCTCCCTCACTTTTCTCATCCCCCAGGCATTCTTTGCCTTTCGTCACAGGAGGATGGCAGAGGAGTGCCAAAGTTTCGGAGTAGTCTCTTATGGAGGGTAGTACTCTTCACAGTGAGACTGGAGTTTAAAGTAGTCCTGTCAGTCTCTCAGTGAGGGCCTGGGCGAAAGTTAGAGTCCTGAGATGCAGGGAGAGTCTTTCTGCGAAACCAGCCCGACTCATTAACAGCTCCATAAGCAATCAGTGTTGCCTAGTTTTGCTGCCTGCTTTCTTCACTCAAGTCCATGTCAGGAGCGAAGCTACTAACCTGTCACACTTGAAGGGCCGTGTTCCTGTTCCACGGCATAGATTCTGATTAGATTGTTTAATTTTTTATTAATGATGATAACATAGAAGACAGGGTCACAGTGTGGTGCCTTTTTATCTTTACAGAATCACGGGTTAATTTTCCTGGAAGGGGGATTATTGAACGGGGGGGGGGGGGTTATACATGATATTGTTTGTGTCATTGCTGTGTTATGTGCGAGATGAGGCTCTGGCAATGTGTGGAACTTTCAGGTGACCATTTTTGCCACGTTTTTTCCTTAGTGCAGGAGCGGTCCTGCCAGGTATTCCACGTGACGGGGTGTGTCTATCCTTCTCTGTTGATCTGTGGCGCCAGAAACATAGTGGTTTCTATAGTCCGGGTCCTAGGAGGTGGTGAGTGCCCCGGCCTTTGGTGGTATAAAGGTGCCTTTTTGTAAATTAAGCTAGTCTTCCCATAAACATAAGCGATGGAGGATTCTGACACGTTAGAGGGCTCTCCCTCCTTAACAAAGTCTAATTCCTGTGTTTATTGTGAGGAGGTTCTGGTAGATCAGCCTGCTCAACTATGTTCCACATGCCTTGATAAAGTTACAACATCTAAATATAAACGGATGTCTAGTACTACTGAGCCGTCCACCTCTGAGGGTTCTTTGTCCCGTGAGGTGCGTTCCCTGCATTCATCTCCGATTGACAGCCCAACAGTATTATTAACTGTGCATGTGTAACATTCTTTAATATGACTTATCCTGTGAATACTGCTCCACTCAGAGCCCCACTAATGCGGTTAACACAAGGTAAATGAAAAGTTCATAACAGTTCTCTCAAGTGATATAATTGTTAGAAGTCAGAGGTTTACCACACTTGCAGTGGTTCCGTTGCAGTACAAAGTATCAACTCTTTTTTTTTATAGAGTCCTCCATATGTAAATGGTAACCGCCTGTAATGCAGCGTGTGTCGCTAAACTTACTTGCAGTGTGAAAGCCTCGTTCTGATGTCGGTAACGTCAAACCAGCAATCGCTCCTCCAATGAGACGGCTGGGACACTCCACCCCCCAGAGTAATTGAAAAGATACAAATAGCAACAAAGTCGCAGTCTCAATGGAAACAAGCAAGAAGATATTCTTCAGGTTAAAAAGTTCCTTTTAATGTAAACAGCTTAAAAACGAAAAAGGCACAGCAGACAGTTGATACATCTCCGATTGCACATGCAGCGCCCCGGGGTCCAACCGTTACTCCTTCGGCAGAGATTCATTGGCTATAAGACTTTGAGGACCAACTGGAATTGGTGGTTTCTAAAGTGATCCATGCCTTACCACGTTCTGCTAAGCGCAAGCGTAGAGTGTATTATGGCGGCTCGACCTAGGGTTTGTCCTCGCCGATGGCAGATCCAGCGGCTCTATACAAGGTCGAGGCCCGCTCCGACTCTTCGGGGGAGGCTCATTCTGGGTTGAAGTCCGTGTCATCTAAGCCTCCTGCTGCGGAGGAGACTGATTATAGGTTTAGGATGGAAATTTTGCGTTACTTGCTACTCTGGAGGTTCCGGAACCCAAGACCCCGGAGGAGCCTGCGATTCCTAAACTTGACAAGGTGTACAAGGACAGGGTGGTGCCTCAAACTCTCCCGGTTCCCGTTAAGATAGCAAATATTATTAAGAATGAATGGGAGCGATTAGGGTAACCCTTTTCCCCTTCTTATTTTATAAAACTCTTTCCCGTTCCGGGCTATCTCTACGCTTGCGAAGCGGACAGCTATTCCCCTCAAGGATAATTCGTCGTTTAAGGAGCCCATGGATAAAAAGCTGGAAAACATGTTAAGAAAGATGTTTCAGCACACAGGGTTTGTTTTTTAGCCTGTAGCGGCCATTGTGGAGGTTGCCGGGGCTGTGACATTGGTGCAAATCCCTGCGTGATATGGTTGAAGGAGAGACTTCCATCGACAAGATTCAGGAGAAGATTAAGGTCGCCAATTCTTTCATCTTTGATGCCAATATGCAAATTATTCGCCTGAGTGCTAAGGTGTCAAGTTTTTCGGTTTTAGCTTGCAGGGCTCTGTGGCTAAAATCTTGGTCTGCGGACATGACCCCCAAGTCGAGGCTGTTGTCCCTGCCTTTTCAGGGTAAGATCCTGTTCGGTCCAGGTTTGGATTCGATCATATCCACAGTTAAGGGATCTACTTTTCACCCTTTTCGTGCGGACAAGGCCCAAAGCCAGCAACCCGCGCGAAAGCGAACCAGTCCAAGGGATCTTGGAAATCGGCTCATTTTTGGAACAAGTCTAAGCAGAGCAAGAAGCCCGCCGAGACTAAATCGGCATGAAGGGGTGGCTTATGAGACAGCGGAACATAAGCCTCCTCAGAGGATCACGGCTCATTCATCTAGAGCTGTGGCTTCATCTTGGGCCTTCAAGAATGAGGCCTCTATGGAGCAAATTTTTAAGGCCTCCTGGTCCTCCTAACACACTTTTACAAAGTTTTACAAATTTGACGTTTTTGCTTCTGCGGAAGCGGTTTTTGGGAGAGAGGTTTTGCAGGCTGTGGTGCCCTCAGATTAGGGTCCGCCTTTTACCCTCCCGGTTTCATTCAGTGTCCTCTCGAGCTTGGGTATATGTTCCCAATAGTAATGAATGAAGCCGTGGACTCTCCTCCCCTTTAGATGGAAAACATAAATTATGCTTACCTGATAATTTAATTTCCATCGAGGGGAGGAGAGTCCACGGCTCCCTTCCGTATCTCCGTAGGGCGAACCTAAATTTAATCATCTTCTGACACCTTTTATACCCTGATATTTCTCCTACTGTTCCTGGTTTCCTCGGCAGAATGACTGGGGGATGAGGGAAGTGGGGGAGGTGTTTGGGTCTTTGGCTGGGGTGTCATTGCCTCCTCCTGGTGGCCAGGTTCTTAATTCCCAATAGTAATGAATGAAGCCGTGGACTCTCCTCCCCCCGATGGAAATGAAATTATCAGGTAAGCATAATTTGTGTTTCCACCATCCGCTAATACTTTCTTATAATATAGCACCCAGAAACTAGCTATTAAGAATTATTTGATTTAATTAAAAAAAGAAATAGAGGAACAAATCCACATCCTCCACTATTGATTTTTAAATCTGCTTAAATGGAACTGAAAAATTAAAGTTAATAACTAACAATGTCTTTCCAATGGCATGGAGAGTCCATGAATCTATTCAATTACTAGTGGGTATTCAACTCCTGGCCACCAGGTGGAGGCAAAGATCACCCCAGCAAAGCTTCAAGTATCCTCCCACTACCCACAATCCCCAGTCATTCTTTGCCTGTCTAACATTGTAGGTGATGTGCGAAGAAGGTGCTTTAAGGTTTTATTTACAGGCTACTAAAGATTTTCTTCAATTTTCTTCTCTTTTTGTTGTGTTTTCTGGTAAACAGAGAGGTCAGAAGGCCACTTCTTCTACTCTCTCCTTCTAGTTGAGAAGTGTTATTCAATTGGCTTATGAGACAGCTGGACAGCAGCCTCCAGAGAAAATTACGGCTCAGTCCACTAGGGCTGTTGCTTCCTCTTGGGCCTTTAAGAATGATGCTTCTATGGAACAGATTTGCAAGGCGGCCACTTGGTCATCATTGCATACTTTTTCTAAATGTTCCAAATTTGAAGTTTATGCCTCAGCCGAGGCTTGTTTTGGGAGGAAAGTTCTTCAAGTGGTGGTGCCTTCTGTTTAGGTTTGTCTGTCTTGTGTATCCTTCCATTCTGTGGACTATAGCTTTGGTATTGTTTCCCACTAGTAATTGAATGGATTTGTGGACTCTCCATGCCATTGGAAAGAAAATATAATTTATACTTACTTGATAAATTCTTTTCTTTCCTGGCATGGAGAGTCCACGACCCGCCCTTATTTTTAATGATGGCTTTTTGTCATTTTTCTAAACCTCAGGCACCTCTATACCCTTTGTGTCTTCTCTTTCCATAATTTCTTCTGAATGCCTGAAGATTGTGGGTAGTAGGAGAATACTTGAAGCTTTGCTGGGTTGTTCTTTGTCTCCACCTGGTGGCTAGGAGTTAAATTCCCACTAGTAATTGAAAGGATTTGTGGACTCTCCATGCCAGGAAAGAAAATAACTTATCAGGCAAGTATAAATTATGTTTTTCAAAAATTTACTATTTCAAGATTTTTTTTTATTATTGGTGGAAATGTACCCGAAGGAGTTATAGTGAGTGGATTTGAATGTAAGGCATTTTTTTCAAAGAATATAAGTAAGAAATTGAGGGGGTGGATGAAATTGAGGGGGTGGATATAATTGGAAAAAGGAATGACAAAATGTGAGAAAAGGGCAGTCTGTAGCCAATGGGCAGAAAATTTGAGCATTAAAGGCAGGCAGCAAAACTAAATGAGAGCATTAAAGGCAGGCAGCAAAACTAAATGAGAGCATGAAAGGCAGGCAACACAACTAAATGTGAGCATGAAAGGCATGCAGCAAAACTAAATGAGAGCATGAAAATCAGGCAACACAACTAAATGAAAGCATGAAAGGCAGGCAACACAACTAAATGAGAGCATGAGAGGTAGACAGCAAAACTAAATGAGAGCGTGAAAGGCAGGCAACACAACTAAATGAGAGCATGAGAGGTAGACAGCAAAACTAAATGAGAGCGTGAAAGGCAGGCAACACAACTAAATGAGAGCATGAAAGGTAGACAGCAAAACTAAATGAGAGCGTGAAAGGCAGGCAATGCAACTAAATGAGAGCATGAAAGGCAGGCAACACAACTAAATGAGAGCATGAAAGGCTGGCAACACAACTAAATGACAGCATGAAAGGCAGGCAACACAAATGACAGCATGAAAGGCAGACAACAAAACTAAATGAGAGCATGAAAGGCAGGCAACACAACTAAATGAGATCATGAAAGGCAGGCAGCACATCGAAATGAGAGCATGAAAGGCAGGCAGCACATCGAAATGAGAGCATGAAAGGCAGGCAACGCAACTAAATTAGAGCATGAAAGGCAGGCAGCACAACTAAATGAGAGCATGAAAGGCAGGCAACACTGAAATGAGAGCATGAAAGGCAGACAGCACAACTATTTGACAGCATGAAAGGCAGGCAGCACAACTATTTGACAGCATGAAAGGCAGGCAGCAAAACTATTTGACAGCATGAAAGGCAGGCAGCACAACTATTTGACAGCATGAAAGGCAGGCAGCACAACTATTTGACAGCATGAAAGGCAGGCAGCACAACTATTTGGCAGCATGAAAGGCAGGCAGCACAACTATTTGACAGCATGAAAGGCAGGCAGCACAACTATTTGACAGCATGAAAGGCAGGCAGCACAACTATTTGACAGCATGAAAGGCAGGCAGCACAACTATTTGACAGCATGAAAGGCATGCAGCACAACTATTTGAGAGCATGAAAGGCAGGCAGCACAACTATTTGAGAGTATGAAAGGCAGGCAGCACAACTATTTGAGAGCATGAAAGACAGGCAGCACAACTATTTGAGAGCATGAAAGACAGGCAGCACAACTATTTGAGAGCATGAAAGGCAGGCAGCACAACTTTTTGAAAGCATGAAAGGCAGGCAGCACAACTATTTGAGAGCATGAAAGGCAGGCAGCACAACTATTTGAGAGCATGAAAGGCAGGCAGCACAACTATTTGAGAGATGAAAGGCAGGCAGCACAACTATTTGAGAGATGAAAGGCAGGCAGCACAACTAAATGAAAGCATGAAAGGCAAGCAGCACAACTAAATGAGAGCATGAAAGGCAGGCAGCACAACTAAATGAGAGCATGAAAGGCAGGCAGCACAACTAAATGACAGCATGAAAGGCAGACAGCAAGAGACAGTGTGTAATAAAGAAAGGCAAACAATAAGAATGCTGTAGAGGGATAGGTTGTAAAAGGAATGTGGACAGTTAGAATGTGTTTGGCTGGCATACAATAAGTGTGTGAGAATGAATGGCATTGATAGAAAGCTGGACAACAAAAATATAAAAGTGCAAGAGATATGTGTGCAATAATAGAAGTTATGCTACAACAATGTGGGGAAAACAAGTAGGGAATGGTGGGCACTGATTAAAAGCTGTAAGTAAAACAGGATTAAAATGTGCTATGTACCAAGGTGTCAAAACAGTACTGCTTAATTAGATTTCTGTATTTGTTATTTTGGTTTGCATGAGCCAACAGGAATTATAACACAGCATAATAAAGATAGTAGGCTAAAGCAATGCATTGCAAATATTGAGAAATGTCTATGACAACAGAAGCATAAAAAAACATTTCTTTTGTAAGTGCATATCAAAAAAATGCATGTGAAACACAGTACAGTGAAATTAGCAGTGTAAGTTTCTGTCCAGATAAATAGATATGTAGAAGGGGATATTCCTCCTCTTTCTTGCAGAACTATTTTACAGTTGTTAAATAGGAGACTATACAAGTATTGTGCTCATGCACTGATCTGCAGTCTGTTTTTCAGTTGCAGTGCATATTCTTATTTTACTGTATTTGGGCCGTATGGCTACATAATAATACTTATCATTCAGAGGTGTCTAATGGCAATCCTTTAGGGGCACAAGCATGGCAGCCTTTGAGAAATGCCCTGCTTTAGCACTGCTGGCTCATGCAGCGTAACAATCTTTGATTACTCCTCAGAGGAACTTTGAAGCCCATGTCCTTTGCCACTAACAGGAAAGGAGCTGGATACCTGTAGAATCTATCATGTGCTAATGAGGCAAAAGGCCAAAACAGCTGCCCATGTAGGATTTCTTTTGCTGCACTCTTTAATCCCTGCTATGCTTAAAGGGACATGAAACCGAGCATACAACTTTCTAATGAACTTTTATAATTTTTTTAATTCATTCTGTTGGTATCTTTTGTTCAAAAAGCAGCAATGCACTACAGGGAGTTAGCTGAACACAACGGTTGAGCCAATGATAATAGGCAGTGGTGCAGCCACTACTCAGCAGCTAGTGTCCAGTAGTGTGTTGCTTCTCCTGAGCCTCCTTGGTAGGATTTTCAGCAAAGGAGACCAAGAGAATCAAACAAATTAGGAGAAAATTGAAAGTTGCTCAAAGGGACAGTCTATTATTATTATTGTTTAAAAATATAGATAACCCCTTTATACTAATAGAGCATGCAATTTTAATCAATTTTCTAATTTACTCCTATTATCAATTTTTCTTCATTCTCTTGCTATCTTTATTTAAAAAGCAGGAATGTAAAGCGTAGGAGCCAGTCGAATTTTGGTTCAGAATCTGGATTACGCTTGCTTATTGGTGGCTAAATGTAGCCACCAATAAGCAAGCACTAATCCAGAGTGCTGAACCTAAAATGGGCCAGCTCCTAAGCTTTATATTCCTGCTTTTTAAATAAAGATAGCAAGAAAACTATGAAAAATTGATAATAGGGAGTAAATTAGAAAGTTATTTAAAATTGCATGCTCTATCTGAACCATTAAAGAAAAAATTTGGGTTTAGTGTCCCTTTAATAGTATTGCATCCTAAGAAAGTTGATCGGTTAAATTAAGTAATTTATTTTTAAGGTTTAAAGGTAGACTATTAATCATTATTTGACTTGTTTTATTTTTTATATATACACAAACAAATAAATCTGGGGCTCTTAATAGTTTTAGACCCTATATTACTTTGATTATGTTTTCATTACCCATAAATCTACAATAGAATTATACAACTCACTATTTATAAGGTTAAATTATGTTTCACCGGTTTAATCCATAAGTAAAAATATGGAGGGGTACTTTTTTCCCAAAACATAAAGATCTTTTTTTAATTAAACTGTTTGTAGTTTTTTTCCTTTTGTTTATCCCAGAAGCAGACATGTTCTTCACTTTCTGCAATGAGAATTTCTTTTGTGAAAAATTTTCTGCAGGTCATTTTGTAATTAAATTTTAAATTAGGCAGTTGCACTAAATCACCAGCTCAATTGTGAAATGTTGATTAACTAGAGAGTAAAGCAAAAGTTATACTATTCAAATTTGTTAAAAAAAAAATAAAAAAAAAAATTTCATTAGTCTTGCATCAAAAGGTAGAAATGTAATTTTAATTTCTTCTGTTATGTGTGATCAGTCCACGGGTCATCATTACTTCTGGGATATAACTCCTCCCCAACAGGAAATGCAAGAGGATTCACCCAGCAGAGCTGCATATAGCTCCTCCCCTCTACGTCAGTCCCAGTCATTCTCTTGCACCCAACGACTAGATAGGATGTGTGAGAGGACTATGGTGATTATACTTAGTTTTTATGACTTCAATCAAAAGTTTGTTATTTTAAAATAGCACCGGAGCGTGTTATTACTTCTCTGGCAGAGTTTGAGGAAGAATCTGTCAGAGTTTTTTACTATGATTTTAACCGGAGTAGTTAAGATCATATTGCTGTTCTCGGCCATCTGAGGGAGGTAAAGGCTTCAGATCAGGGGACAGCGGGCAGATGAATCTGCATTGAGGTATGTAGCAGTTTTTATTTTCTGAATGGAATTGATGAGAAAATCCTGCCATACCGTTAAAATGACATGTATGTATACACTTCAGTATTCTGGGGATGGTATTTCACCGGAACTACTCTGTTAAAGGTCACTAATCCTTTTAATAACTATTTATCATGTTAAACGTTTTTGCTGGAATGTAGAATCGTTTACATTGCTGAGGTACTGTGTGAATAAATATTTGGGCATTATTTTCCACTTGGCAGTTTTTTTGCTTTAATTGTGACAGTTTCGTTTCTCTTCACTGCTGTGTGGGAGAGGGAGGGGCCGTTTTTGGCGCTCTTTGCTACGCATCAAAAAATACCAGTCAGTTACTTTTATATTTCCTGCATGATCCGGTTCATCTCTGATAGATCTCAGGGGTCTTCAAACTTCTTTGAAGGGAGGTAAATTCTCTCAGCAGAGCTGTGAGAATTCTTATAGTGACTGTGAATAAAAACGTTGCTTTGTATTTTTTATGTCAAATTTTAATTATTGTTATTTTACTAATGGGAACAAACCTTTGCTAAAAGTTTTGTTGTTTTAAAGTTTGATGCTATAACTGTTTTTCAGTTCATTATTTCAACTGTCATTTAATCGTTAGTACCTCTTTGAGGCACAATACGTTTTTTGCTAAAAAAGATTATAACCAAGTTGTAAGTTTTTTGCTAGTGTGTTAAACATGTCTGACTCAGAGGAAGATATCTGTGTCATTTGTTCCAATGCCAAGGTGGAGCCCAATAGAAATTTATGTACTAACTGTATTGATGCTACTTTAAATAAAAGTCAATCTGTACAATGTGAACAAATTTCACCAAACAGCGAGGGGAGAGTTATGCCGACTAACTCGCCTCACGCGGCAGTACCTGCATCTCCCGCCCGGGAGGTGCGTGATATTTTGGCGCCTAGTACATCTGGGCGGCCATTACAGATAACATTACAAGATATGGCTACTGTTATGACTGAAGTTTTGTCTAAATTACCAGAACTAAGAGGCAAGCGTGATCACTCTGGGGTGAGAACAGAGTGCGCTGACAATGCTAGGGCCATGTCTGATACTGCGTCACAGCTCGCAGAGCATGAGGACGGAGAGCTTCATTCTGTGGGTGACGGTTCTGATCCAAACAGATTGGACTCAGATATTTCAAATTTTAAATTTAAATTGGAGAACCTCCGTGTATTACTAGGGGAGGTCTTAGCAGCTCTCAACGATTGTAACACCGTTGCAATACCAGAGAAACTGTGTAGGTTGGATAAATACTTTGCGTACCGGCGAGTACTGACGTTTTTCCTATACCTAAGAGACTAACTGAAATTGTTACTAAGGAGTGGGATAGACCCGGTGTGCCGTTCTCACCCCCTCCAATATTTAGAAAGATGTTTCCAATAGACGCCACCACTCGGGACTTATGGCAAACGGTCCCCAAGGTGGAGGGAGCAGTTTCTACTTTAGCTAAGCGTACCACTATCCCGGTGGAGGATAGCTGTGCTTTCTCAGATCCAATGGATAAAAAATTAGAGGGTTACCTTAAGAAAATGTTTGTTCAACAAGGTTTTATATTACAACCCCTTGCATGTATCGCGCCGATTACGGCTGCGGCAGCATTTTGGATTGAGTCGCTTGAAGAGAACCTTAGTTCATCTACGCTAGACGACATTACGGACAGGCTTAGAGTCCTTAAACTAGCTAATTCCTTCATTTCGGAGGCCGTAGTACATTTAACCAAACTTACGGCTAAGAACTCAGGATTCGCCATACAGGCACGTAGGGCGCTGTGGCTAAAATCCTGGTCAGCTGATGTTACTTCTAAGTCCAAATTACTTAATATACCTTTCAAGGGGCAGTCTTTATTTGGGCCCGGTTTGAAAGAGATTATCGCTGACATTACAGGAGGTAAGGGCCACGCCCTACCTCAAGACAAAGCCAAAGCTAAGGCTAGACAGTCTAATTTTCGTCCCTTTCGGAACTTCAAAACAGGAGCAGCATCAACCTCCACTGCACCAAAACAGGAAGGAGCTGTTGCTCGTTACAGGCAAGGCTGGAAGCCTAACCAGTCCTGGAACAAGAGCAAGCAGGCCAGGAAACCTGCTGCTGCCCCAAAGACAGCATGAACCGAGAGCCCCCGATCCGGGACCGGATCTAGTGGGGGGCAGACTCTCTCTCTTCGCCCAGGCCTGGGCAAGAGATGTTCAGGATCCCTGGGCACTAGAGATCAGATCTCAGGGATACCTTCTAGACTTCAAATTATCTCCCCCAAGAGGGAGATTTCATCTGTCAAGGTTGTCAACAAACCAGATAAAGAAAGAGGCGTTTCTACGCTGCGTACAAGATCTGTTAATAATGGGAGTGATCCATCCGGTTCCGCGGTCGGAACAAGGACAAGGGTTCTACTCAAACCTGTTTGTGGTTCCCAAAAAAGAGGGAACTTTCAGGCCAATCTTAGATTTAAAGATTCTAAACAAATTCCTAAGAGTTCCATCGTTCAAAATGGAAACTATTCGGACAATCTTACCCATGATCCAAGAGGGTCAGTACATGACCACAGTGGATTTAAAGGATGCTTACCTTCACATACCGATCCACAAAGATCATCACCGGTATCTAAGGTTTGCCTTCTTAGACAGGCACTACCAGTTTGTAGCTCTTCCATTCGGATTGGCTACGGCTCCAAGAATCTTCACAAAGGTTCTGGGTGCCCTTCTGGCGGTACTAAGACCGCGAGGGATTTCGGTAGCTCCATACCTAGACGACATTCTAATACAAGCTTCAAGCTTTCAAACTGCCAAGTCTCATACAGAGTTAGTTCTGGCATTTCTAAGGTCGCATGGATGGAAAGTGAACGAAAAGAAGAGTTCTCTTTTTCCTCTCACAAGAGTTCCATTCTTGGGGACTCTTATAGATTCTGTAGAAATGAAGATTTACCTGACAGAGGACAGGTTAACAAAGCTTCAAAATGCATGCCGTGTCCTTCATTCCATTCAACACCCGTCAGTAGCTCAATGCATGGAGGTGATCGGCTTAATGGTAGCGGCAATGGACATAGTACCTTTTGCACGCCTACACCTCAGACCTCTGCAATTATGCATGCTAAGTCAGTGGAATGGGGATTACTCAGATTTGTCCCCTACTCTGAATCTGAATCAAGAGACCAGAAATTCTCTTCTATGGTGGCTTCATCGGCCACACCTGTCCAGGGGGATGCCATTCAGCAGGCCAGACTGGACAATTGTAACAACAGACGCCAGCCTACTAGGTTGGGGCGCTGTCTGGAGTTCTCTGAAGGCTCAGGGACTATGGAATCAGGAGGAGAGTCTCCTTCCAATAAACATTCTGGAATTGAGGGCAGTTCTCAATGCCCTTCTATCTTGGCCCCAATTAACAACTCGGGGGTTCATCAGATTTCAGTCGGACAACATCACGACTGTAGCTTACATCAACCATCAGGGAGGGACAAGAAGCTCCCTAGCAATGGTGGAAGTATCAAAGATAATTCGCTGAGCAGAGTCTCACTCTTGCCACCTGTCAGCAATCCATATCCCGGGAGTGGAGAACTGGGAGGCGGATTTCTTGAGTCGCCAGACTTTTCATCCGGGGGAGTGGGAACTTCATCCGGAGGTCTTTGCCCAAATACTTCGACGTTGGGGCAAACCAGAGATAGATCTCATGGCGTCTCGCCAGAACGCCAAACTTCCTCGCTACGGGTCCAGATCCAGGGATCCGGGAGCGGTTCTGATAGATGCTTTGACAGCACCTTGGAACTTCGGGATGGCTTATGTGTTTCCACCCTTTCCGCTGCTTCCTCGATTGATTGCCAAAATCAAGCAGGAGAGAGCATCAGTGATTCTAATAGCGCCTGCATGGCCACGCAGGACTTGGTATGCAGATCTAGTGGACATGTCATCCTGTCCTCCTTGGTCTCTACCTCTAAGACAGGACCTTCTGATACAGGGTCCATTCAAACATCAAAATCTAACTTCTCTGAAGCTGACTGCTTGGAAATTGAACGTTTGATTTTATCAAAACGTGGTTTTTCTGAGTCGGTTATTGATACCCTGATACAGGCTAGGAAGCCTGTTACCAGAAAGATTTACCATAAAATATGGCGTAAATACCTATACTGGTGCGAATCCAAACATTACTCCTGGAGTAAGGTTAGGATCTCTAGGATATTGTCTTTTCTACAAGAAGGGTTAGAAAAGGGTTTATCAGCTAGTTCATTAAAGGGACAGATTTCAGCTCTGTCCATCTTGTTACACAGGCGTCTGTCAGAAAATCCAGACGTCCAGGCTTTTTGTCAGGCTTTAGCTAGGATCAAGCCTGTGTTTAAAGCTGTTGCTCCGCCATGGAGTTTAAACTTAGTTCTTAACGTTTTACAGGGTGTTCCATTTGAACCCCTTCATTCCATTGATATAAAATTGTTATCTTGGAAAGTTCTGTTTTTAATGGCTATTTCCTCGGCTCGAAGAGTCTCTGAGTTATCAGCCTTACATTGTGATTCTCCTTATCTGATTTTTCACTCAGACAAGGTAGTTCTGCGTACTAAACCTGGGTTCTTACCTAAGGTGGTCACTAACAGGAATATCAATCAAGAGATTGTTGTTCCATCCTTGTGTCCAAATCCTTCTTCAAAGAAGGAACGTCTTCTACACAATCTGGATGTAGTTCGTGCCCTCAAGTTCTACTTGCAGGCAACTAAAGATTTTCGCCAAACTTCTTCACTGTTTGTCGTTTATTCTGGACAGAGGAGAGGTCAAAAAGCTTCTGCTACCTCTCTCTCTTTTTGGCTTCGTAGCATAATACGTTTAGCCTATGAGACTGCTGGTCAGCAGCCTCCTGAAAGAATTACAGCTCACTCCACTAGAGCTGTGGCTTCCACTTGGGCCTTTAAGAATGAGGCCTCTGTTGAACAGATTTGCAAGGCTGCAACTTGGTCTTCGCTTCATACTTTTTCCAAATTTTACAAATTTGACACTTTTGCTTCTTCGGAGGCTATTTTTGGGAGAAAGGTTCTTCAGGCAGTGGTTCCTTCTATATAATGAGCCTGCCTATCCCTCCCGTCATCCGTGTACTTTTGCTTTGGTATTGGTATCCCAGAAGTAATGATGACCCGTGGACTGATCACACATAACAGAAGAAAACATAATTTATGCTTACCTGATAAATTCCTTTCTTCTGTTGTGTGATCAGTCCACGGCCCGCCCTGTTTTAAGGCAGGTAAATATCTTTTAAATTATACTCCAGTCACCACTTCACCCTTGGTTACTCCTTTCTCGTTGATTCTTGGTCGAATGACTGGGACTGACGTAGAGGGGAGGAGCTATATGCAGCTCTGCTGGGTGAATCCTCTTGCATTTCCTGTTGGGGAGGAGTTATATCCCAGAAGTAATGATGACCCGTGGACTGATCACACAACAGAAGAAAGGAATTTATCAGGTAAGCATAAATTATGTTTTTTTTTCCATTTTTTATTAGCCTTGCATCACAAGGTAGAAATGTTGTAATAAAAATGTGCATTGCTCACAAGAACATCTTACATTCAGAAGTCACAGCTTTGAAACCTGGGAAAGGCTAGGGTGCTTTGCAGTGCTGCTCCTCATTAAAGGAATCTGTGAATGAAGATCACAAAAAGAAGGCGCCTCCTAGTGTAATACAGCAAGAGAAATCCACGGTATAGGTAACAAGGAGTGAAAATATACTCACAAGCAGAGCAGCACCAAATGTGCTAAGTGGCTAAGGCTGAGATCTTAACAGTTTCCCAGCGAACTGTTCCTCAAGAGGATGTAGTGGCCCAAGTGTGCCAGGGATCCTTCCAATAAAGCTCAGGCTTCCATGTTATTTAAGTATAATTTTTATTAAAAACAATATTTAAAAAACAATGCGTATGTATATTACCCAAAGTGGTTAAAATAATAAGTGCAACTCATTAGACTGTTCTCTTCAAACAGCACTTTACTCTGGATGCATTGTTTTATGGAAAACTTACATAATGCAGCCAGAGCAAAAAACTATTTGAAGAGAACAGTCTATTGTGGAGCAGTGCTGCAAAGTGAAAGGGTGAACAGTTCCTGCACGTGTCTCATTCTTTCTGCAGACATGCTGCATTTTCTGTGATGACATCTCAGATCACAGCATGTTCTGGCGCTGAATGATTTAGTATTACCATATAGAAATCAAATATTTTATCTTTTTTTATTATCTTCGTACTTATCTTTAATACTTATTTCCAAAAAAGGTTCTATTATGGGACAGGACCACCAACATAACCCTTTTGTATGTGGATATAGTTGGTTTTTTTATATCTTGTTTGGTGTCATGTACCATGTAGCTAGATATTGCTACCAGAAGCTTGCTGTAGCAATTAACGCTTATAAAATAAAAACAGAGATCAGATCTCTAGTTAATTTTATAAATATGCCCCAAAATACAGTGTAGTGTATTTTATTAAAAAATAAAAATTTGACCATTTTTTTATTTAAATAAAATAACTGCACTAGGCAGTATTTTGGAGGTAAAGTTGGTGGGAGTGGGGTGTTAGGAAAAAAATAATTAAACTTCACTGAAAAGTGCCTTTACATTGCAGTCTATGGACACTGTGTGTTCCTTTTAAATATATATGTATATGCTTATATGCATATATATTTGTTTTAATATGTATATGTGTAGCCATATAGTACTACAGACCCGTGAACGATCCTGAGCTTATGTCTCTGCTGTTCAACACATGATACCAAGAGAAAGAAGAAAAATTAATAATAGAAGTAAATTAGAAAGTTGTTTAAAATTGCATGCTCTATCTGAATTATGAAAAAAAATTGGGTTTCATGTCCCTTTAATAAACAAGAATTTGTGGAAATTTGCGGTGAGTAGACAAGGTCATAGGCAGAGTGGAGGGGTCAGGTAGGGAATTATTTGCAGACGGTGTCATAAATAATAAAATTGAGGGGACGGTATTAGGGAGGGGGTTTTATGTTGGGATCAAGATTTTAAATTGTATTCCTCAGGCTAAGGGAAGTCAATAGTGGTACTTGCAGACAGGTGCAGCAGATGTAGAGCAATGCACAAGGAAAATGAGTGGCTTGCCGTGGGGACAGGAAGACCAGGGAGGAAAGAGTTGCAGTAGCGGGATTAAGTGATTGGATTAGCATGTTAAATGTGCCTGGAGTGAGGAAGTGACACATTTTTCCAGATATTTTTAAAGTAGAAATGGCAGAAGTTAACATGGGGAGAAAAAGAATGTGCCGAGTCAAATGTGACACCAGGACAGCAGACCTGAGGGGTTGAGGCTATGACAGACAATTGGAGACACCAGTCAGCAGGGAAGAGAAGAAATGTATGGTGCAGAAATGAAGCTTTAGGTGTCATCACCAGTTGCCTCATCTCATCCTGAATGGTTTATTTCTACCTGAAGCTCAACGTCTCTTAAAACTAAGCTCCTTAACCCCCCTTTTTCAATTCCCACAATATCACAGTGGATAACTGTCATCACCTCAACCCCACAGCATCTGCTGTCGTGGAGTTACATTTTATTCAGAACTAAAGTAGTTCCGCTCCAGCCCAACATTTTGACTGTCCAGAAAGCACGATTTTTTAAAAGTTTTAAATAGTAATCACCCCTTGTGCTAGGATTAAAAACAAATGCCTGGTATCTCCCTCACTGGTGAACTGTTGTATTTATTCAATTAATGCTGGTAAAACCTACTTTATGCTAGAAGTACAGCTGTAGGCAAATATGCTGAATAGAGGGATTTTACCTGATGGCTGACGGGTTCGTTTTTGTTTTTTAAGTAGCCTTAGATGAAAATCAATTTTTACATTGAAATTAGGTAAAAATCAACTTTTTACTAATAATGGTCAGTTTATTTTTTTTAGCATAAAAATTGAAGTTGATTTTAAAAATGGATCTTAAAAGGACAATAAAGTAAAATTTTAAACTTTTATAATTCCGATAGCGCACACAATTTTAAGCAGCTTTCAAACTTCTATCAAAATGTCTTTGTTCTTTTGGTATCTTTTGTTGAAGAGTAGCCTCAGAAACTGCAACCCACTACTGGGAGCTAGATGATTGCATCAGGTGAACCAATGACGGGAGGCATATACTGTATGTGCAGCCACCAATTACCAGCTAGCTACCAGTAGTGCACTGCTGCTCTTTAGCGCCATTAGAATGTAATAAAACTTCATAGCCGTTTGGCTGTCCTGAAGCCAACGGCGCTTCCTGGGTCTGATTGCGGTCTGGAGGGCGTGCCTAGCGTCATAGGGACGCCCCCCTGACCCAATCCCATAACTGATCGCGAGATTTCAATTTGTCTACATCGGAACATTGTTCCGTTGTAGACAAATTGACCCTGTCACGAAAGGGTTAAATCTCTTAGAGGATCATCTGTTTAGTTAAAAATATTGATTATATCTCTCTGCCGTGAAGACAGCTTATCGGTATTGGAGTCAAATGAGTTCAATGAGTCAATTAGTGTCACATTTCATTTCTCAAATTAAATGGTTAAAGGGACATGAAACCCAAAATATTCACGATTCAGAGAGAACACCGTTTTAAACAAATTGCCGATTTACTTCTAGTATATAATTTGCTTCATTCTCTTGGTATTCTTTGTCAAAAAGCATACCTAAGTAGGGAACGATGCACTAGTGGTAGCTGATTGATGACTGCATTTATATTTCTCTTGTTACTGTGTCACCAGATGTGCTCAGCTAGCTCCCAGTAGTATATTACTGCTGCTTCAATTAAGGATACCAAAAGAATGAAGTACTTTTCATAATAGAAGTGAATTGGAAAGTTGTTTAAAATTGTAAGCTCTAAGTGAATCATAAAATAACTTTTGTTGTCCCTTTATAAACAGCATATTCATTTCATATATTTCTTTCATGTAATTAGCAAGAGTCCATGAGCTAGTGACGTATGGGATATACATTCCTACCAGGAGGGGCAAAGTTTCCCAACCCTCAAAATGCCTACAAATACACCCCTCACCACAACCACAATTCAGTTTTACAAACTTTGCCTCCCATGGAGGTGGTGAAGTAAGTTTGTGCTAGATTCTACGTTGATATGCGCTTCGCAGCAGGCTGGAGCCCGGTTTTCCTCTCAGAGTGCAGTGAATGTCAGAGGGATGTGAAGAGAGTATTGCCTATTTGAATACAATGGTCTCCTTCTACGGGATCTATTTCATAGGTTCTCTGTTATCGGTCGTAGAGATTCATCTCTTACCTCCCTTTTCAGATCGACGATATACTCTTATATACCATTACCTCTACTGATTCTCGTTTCAGTACTGGTTTGGCTGTCTACTATATGTAGATGAGTGTCTTAGGGTAAGTAAGTCTTATTTTATTATGACACTCTAAGCTATGGTTGGGCACTTTATATGTAAAGTTCTAAATATATGTCTTTAAACTTATATTTGCCATGATTCAGGATAATCATTATTCCTTATTTTCAGACAGTCAGTTTCATTATTGGGATAATGCATATGAAATATTTTTTTCTTACCTTAAAATAATTTTTTCAATTGACCTTTTTTCCCTGTGGGCTGTTAGGCTCGCGGGGGCTGAAAATGCTTCAATTTATTGCATCATTCTTGGCGCGGACTTTTTTGTCGCAAAATTTTTTTTGTCATTTCCGGTGCCCTAATTGACGCCGGAAGTTTGTGCATGGTTGCGTCATTTTTGACGTTCAGACGTTTTTTGCGCCAAAATTGTGGGCGTCGGTTTTTTTCGGCGTCACAGGATGTGGCGTCATACTTGGCGCCAAAAAATATGGGCGTTGTACTTGGCGCCAATAATGTGGGCGTCATTTTTGGTGCCAAAAAATGTGGGCGTTATTCTTGTCTCCACCTTTTTTTCACATTATTTCAGTCTCATTTTTCATTGCTTCTGGTTGCTAGAGGCTTGTTCATTTGGCATTTTTTTCACATTCCTGAAACTGTCATTTAAGGAATTTGATCATTTTGCTTTATATGTTGTTTTTTCTATTACATATTGCAAGATGTCTCAACATGACCCTGGATCAGAATCTACTTCTGGAAAAGACGCTGCCTGATGCTGGTTCTACCAAAGTTAAGTGCATCTGTTGTAAACTTTTGGTAACTGTTCCTCCGGCTGTTGTTTGTGATAACTGTCATGATAAACTTTCTAATGCAGATTGTGTTTCCATTAGTAATAATCCATTACCTGTTGTTGTTCCTTCAACATCTAAGGTTCAGGATGTCCCTGTTAATGTAAAATAATTTGTTTCTAAATCTATTAGGAAGGCTCTGTCTGTTATTCCTCCTTCCAGTAAGCGTAAAAGGTCTTTTAAAACTTCTCATATTTCAGATGAATTTTTAAGTAACCGTCATCCTTCTGACTTATCTGTTTCTAATGAGGATCTATCTGGTTCAGAAGATTCTGCCTCAGATATTGACACTGATAAATCTTAATATTTATTTAAGATGGAGTTTATGCATTCTTTACTTAAAGAAGTGTTAATTGCATTAGATATGGAAGAGTGTAGTCCTCTTGATACTAAATTTACTAAGCGTTTAAATTTGTTTTTTAAACCTCATGTAGTTATTCCTGAAGTTTTTCCAGTTCCTGATGCTATTTCAGAAGTAATTTCTAGGGAATGTAATAGTCTGGGTACTTCATTTACTCCTTCTCAAAGGTTTAAGAAATTGTACCCTGTGCCATCTGATAGATTAGAATTTTGGGATAAAATCCCTAAAGTTGATGGGGCTATTTCTACTCTTGCTAAACGTACTACTATTCCTACGGCGGATAGTACTTCCTTTAAGGATCCTTTAGACAGGAAGATTGAATCCTTTCTAAGGAGAGCTTATTTATGTTCAGGTAATCTTCTTAGACCTGCTATTTCTTTGGCTGATGTTGCTGCAGCCTCAACTTTCTGGTTGGAGGCTTTAGCACAACAAGTGTCAGACCATAATGCTTATAGCATTGTTAAACTTCTTCAACATGCTAATAACTTTATTTGTGATGCCATTTTTGATATCATTAGAATTGATGTCAGGTATATGTCTTTAGCTATTTTAGCTAGAAGAGCTTTATGGCTTAAATCTTGGAATGCAGATATGACTTCTAAGTCAACTTTGCTTTCTCTTTCTTTCCAAGGTAATAAATTATTTGGTTCACAGTTGGATTCTATTATTTCAACTGTTACTGGGGGGAAAGGAACCTTTTTGCCGCAGGACAAAAAATCTAAAGGTAAATACAGGGCTAATTGTTTTCGTTCCTTTAGTCAGAATAAGGAACAGAAGCCTGACCCTTCCCCTAAAGGAACGGTTTCAGTTTGGAAGCCTTCTCCAGTCTGGAATAAATCCAAGCCTTTTAGAAAGTCAAAACCAGCTCCTAAATCCGCATGAAGGTGCGGCCCTCATTCCAGTACAGCTGGTAGGGGGCAGGTTACGATTTTTCAAAGATATTTGGATCAATTTGATTCACAGTCTTTGGATTCAGAACATTGTTTCTCAAGGATACAGAATAGGTTTCAAGATAAGACCTCCTGTGAGAAGATTTTTTCTCTCTCACATTCCAGTAAACCCAGTAAAGGCTCAGGCATTTTTGAAATGTGTTTCAGATCTAAAGTTGGCTGGGGTAATCGTGCCAGTTCCAGTTCTGGAACGGGGTCTGGGGTTTTACTCAAATCTATTCATTGTAACAAAGAAGGAGAATTCCTTCAGACTAGTTCTGGATCTAAAAATATTGAATCGTTATGTAAGAATACCAACATTCAAAATGGTGACTATAAGGACTATTCTGCCTTTTGTTCAGCAAGGGCATTATATGTCCACAATAGATGTCAGGGTGCATATCTTCATATTCCAATTCATCCAGATCACTATCGGTTTCTGAGATTCTCTTTTCTAGACAAGCATTACCAGTTTGTTGCCCTTCCGTTTGGCCTAGCAACAGCTCCAAGGATCTTTTCAAAGGTTCTCGGTGCCCTTCTCTCTGTAATCAGAGAACAGGGTATTGCGGTATTTCCTTATTTGGACGATATCTTGGTACTTGCTCAGTCTTTACATTCTGCAGAATCTCATACAAATCAACTTGTGTTGTTTCTTCAAAGACATGGTTGGAGGATCAATTTACCAAAGAGTTTTTTGATTCCTCAAACAAAAGTAACCTTTTTGGGCTTTCAAATAGATTCAGTGTCCATGACTTTGTCTCTAACAGAAAAGAGACGTCTGAAGTTGGTTTCAGCTTGTCGAAACCTTCATTCTCAGTCATTCCCTTCGGTAGCTTTTTGCATGGAAATTCTAGGTCTCATGACTGCTGCATCGGACGCGATCCCCTTTGCTCGTTTTCACATGAGACCTCTTCAGCTTTGTATGCTGAACCAGTGGTGCAGGGATTATACAAGGATATCACAAATAATATCCTTAAATCCCAATGTTCGATCTTCTCTAACTTGGTGGATGAATCACCATCGTTTAATTCAAGGGGCCTCTTTTGTTCGTCCAACATGAACTGTGATCTCAACAGATGCGAGTCTTTCAGGTTGGGGAGCTGTATTGGGGATCTCTGACAGCGCAGGGGGTTTGGGAATCTCAGGAGGCGAGATTACCAATCAACATTTTGGAACTCCATGCGATTTTCATAGCTCTCCAGTTCTGGCCTCTTCTGAAGAGAGAATCGTTTATTTGTTTTCAGACGGACAATGTCACAACCGTGGCGTATGTCAATCATCAAGGTGGGACTCACAGTCCTCAAGCTATGGAAGAAGTATCTCGGATACTTGTATGGGCGGAATCCAGCTCCTGTCTAATTTCTGCGGTTCACATCCCAGGTGTAGACAATTGGGTAGCGGATTATCTCAGTCGCCAGACGTTACATCCGGGCGAATGGTCTCTTCACCCAGAGGTATTTCTTCAGATTGTTCAAATCTGGGGACTTCCAGAAATAGATCTGATGGCCTCTCATCTAAACAAAAAACTTTCCAGGTATCTGTCCAGATCCAGGGATCCTCAGGCGGAAGCAGTGGACGCGTTGTCGCTTCCTTGGAATTATCATCCTGCCTATTTCTTTCCGCCTCTAGTTCTTCTTCCAAGAGTGTACTGCTGGGGGCTCCAGCATGGCCTCACAGGTTTTGGTATGCGGATCTCATTCGGATGGCCAGTTGCCAACCTTGGACTCTTCCGTTAAGACCAGACCTTCTATCTCAATGCCCATTTTTCCATCAGGATCTCAAATCATTAAATTTGAAGGTATGGAAATTGAACGCTTGATTCTTAGTCATAGAGGTTTCTCTGACTCAGTAATTAATACTATGTTACAGGCTCGTAAATCTGTGACTTGGAAGATTTATTATCGAGTCTGGAAGACTTACATTTCTTGGTGTTCTTCTCATAAGTTCTCCTGGCATTCTTTTAGAATAACTAGAATTTTACAGTTTCTTCAGAATGGTTTGGATATAGGTTTATCTGCAAGTTCTTTGAAAGGACAAATCTCTGCTCTTTCTGTTCTTTTTCATAGAAAGATTGCTAATCTTCCTGATGTTCATTGTTTTGTACAGGCTTTGGTTCGTATCAAGCCTGTCATTAAGTCAATCTCTCCTCCTTGGAGTCTTAATTTGGTTCTGAGGGCTTTACAGGCTCCTCCGTTTGAACCTATGCATTCTCTGGATATTAAATTACTTTCTTGGAAAGTTTTGTTCCTTTTGGCTATCTCTTCTGCTAGAAGAGTTTCTGAGTTATCTGCTCTTTCTTGTGAATCTCCTTTTCTGATTTTTCATCAGGATAAGGCGGTGTTGCGGACTTCATTTCAATTTTTACCTAAGGTTGTGAATTTTAACAACATTAGTAGAGAAATTGTTGTCCCTTCATTGTGCACTGGTCCTAAGAATTCAAAGGAGAGATCTTTACATTCTTTGGATGTAGTAAGAGCTTTGAAATATTATGTTAAAGCTACTAAAGATTTTAGAAAGACTTCTAGTATATTTGTTATCTTTTCTGGTTCCAGGAAAGGTCAGAAAGCTTCTGCCATTTCTTTGGCGTCTTGGTTAAAGTCTTTGATTCATCATGCTTATGTGGAGTCGGGTAAGTCCCCGCCTCAAAGGATTACGGCTCATTCTACTAGGTCAGTTTCTACTTCCTGGGCTTTTAGGAATGAAGCTTCTGTTGATCAGATTTGCAAAGCAGCAACTTGGTCTTCTTTGCATACCTTTACTAAATTCTACCATTTTTATGTTTTCTCTTCTTCTGAAGCAGTTTTTGGTAGAAAAGTACTTCAGGCAGCTGTTTCAGTTTGATTCTTCTGCTTATGATTTCAGTTTTTTTCATTATTTAGATTAAGACTTTTGATTTGGGTTGTGGATTATTTTTTCAGCGGAATTGGCTGTCTTTATTTTATCCCTCCCTCTCTAGTGACTCTTGTGTGGAAGTTCCACATCTTGGGTATCTACTATCCCATATGTCACTAGCTCATGGACTCTTGCTAATTACATGAAAGAAAACATAATTTATGTAAGAACTTACCTGATAAATTAATTTCTTTCATATTAGCAAGAGTCCATGAGACCCACCCTTTTTGTGGTGGTTATGATTTTTTTGTATAAAGCACAATTATTCCAATTCCTTATTTTTGATGCTTTCGCTCCTTTCTTATCACCCCACTTCTTGGCTATTCGTTAAACTGAATTGTGGGTGTGGTGAGGGGTGTATTTGTAGGCATTTTGAGGTTTGGGAAACTTTGCCCCTCCTGGTTGGAATGTATATCCCATACGTCACTAGCTCATGGACTCTTGCTAATATGAAATAGTCTGATTTTAAATCTTTATTTTACTATATGAATTAACTGAAGATGAGTATATGACGAGTAGAACATGCAAAATATTAAATTAATATATTTGGAGTACAGATACAAAGCCCCAAATCCAGAATTCCAAAATCCAAACTTATTCTGAAATCCAAACTTTTTAATTAATATTTTTTTAAAGTATAATTATCAAAAATTAAGTCACAGTCTTCTCTGCCTGTGTCTTTGGTTTTTGTGCTCTAAAATGCAAATCACTTTCTATGTTTTTTTTTGTTTTTTAAACAGATATTAACTTTGTGATTACAGTACTGTAATATCTTTGTGATGGTATTATGTATACAAAAGTATTACAAATGATCTTAAACTGCCTTTAGATTCCATGTATAAGCAGTATTTTGACGTAAATATTTCCTAAATTAAATAAGATATTGTTGTTCACATGTTCCCACCCCCTCTCCAAGCTGACCAATTTTACAGATGCAAATATTCCAAAATTGTAACGTTTTCCAATCCCAAGCAGTCTGAATAAATGCTTTTTCTACCTGTAATATATGATTACGCCGCTCTTGGTATAACAGGTTTATGGAAACTTTACCTTTTGTTATTTATATATGTTTATTTAAATGTTTTATTTTATATATGGATGTGTCTAAACCTTTCTCAGACCTGTGCTGTAAAATGTATTTGTTCTAATTTACCAAAATCATGGACTGTTTTCAAAGCAAATACAAAAAGAAGACATCCAAAAGTTGTGCATAAGGTTTTCAAATCTGTGGGAAACAAATCAAGCATACTAAGATGACAAGAAATTGTAATCCAAAAACCAATGTAACACAGAATGCATTTGGCAAATGAATAGTTGGCATATTTTTGAGAGCTTTACTGAATGTTTTATACTAAACCTTCGATATTTAATCATCAGAAAGGAGACTAGTCAAGGAAAAGTTTTTAAGGATAGTTACTGGTAATTTTTTAAACATTACATGTATGCAATCGTCTGTAGTGAAAAATTAAAGTTAATGTTAAAGTGTATATATAAATAAATGGCCTCTTAATAAAAGTGCCTTTTGATCTATGACTAAGAAAAAAGAATAATATAATTAACCTACAGTCATCTACTGTACTAATATGGAGGTTGTACCACTCTGTTCAGCATAGTAAATGGTCTGCTGTTACTCCTTGTATGCAGGGGATTTCACAGGCACCTATGAAATGAATGCAGCATTCTCTAATGCTGTTGCATCAGGAAGGGAGATTCCTGAGGTGTGTTTTTAATAAATAAAAAAAAGATTCTTGCACTAAAACCACTAGGGCAATTTAACAAAAGAATTATCGTGGGCAAGTTTTTTTCCTGAACAGTCAAAATGTTGGGCTAGAGAGAGAGCACTACTTTTAGTTACTTCTAAATTATTATTCCGTTTACACTGACTACTAAAATGTTCTTCAAACAAGTCAGACTTATAGCTCTCCTAATACTTTTTTCCAGTTTCAATTTACAGAAAATATGAATATATCCATCTCCGGTGATACATAGAAGCGGGGGAGGATAAAAATAAAGAACAAAAATCAGATAGAATTTTTTAAAACTAAAAATGCTTTTTGAGAAAAAAGAACAAAACACAGGGGCGTTACATAGCGAGAACCAGTATAGGGCACAGGAATATATATATATATATATATATACATACATACATACATACATACATACATACATACATACAGCTACAGTTCTTCTCACAAGGATTAAGCTCCTCCAGATGTTATATGAGCATGCAGAAACCTCTGTCTCTTCAGCAACCAGAACCAGTTCTGATGTGAATCTCTCAATGAAAGCTTTTTGATCTGCATGTTAATTTATTTATATATATATATATAAACATGAAAAGTCAGCTATGACATGGTACCACTGTATTTATACCAAGAGAGTGGCCAGAACATATCACTCCAGTGAGGTTATTCATTAGTCAGTGTTAAAACAAAACAATAGGGGCAAACAGAAGCTAAATAAATGTAATTTTTATTCAAAAGAAAACATAAAATGAGCTACGCGTTTCTCAGCTGTAACAGCCGTTTCTTCAGACTCATAAAGTAAAATACATAAATTTAAAAAGGACATACATTTATACACACTAAACAATTTAGAAAACACCTGTGAGGGAAAATATTTCTAAAGATAGTTTTCTATTTGAGATACATTATAATCCAATGGTTATTCATCCTGAAATATGGGTTAGTTTTTAATTATGTAGCATGCGGCTGTATATTCATGGCTGTAATGTTTAATTTTTTTTGGTCAATTAATTCTATTAATCCATTCTCAGTGTCATGCTCTCCCAGAGGTTTCTGTAAGTTTATTTTGGGCATTTTTTAGAAGATCTAAACATATATAAAGTTAAGAAATAAATCTTAAAGGGACATAAACCCTCATTTTTTTTCTTTTATGATTCAGATAGAGCATACAATTTTAAACAACTTTCATATTTATTTTTGTTGTTTGCATCGTTCTCTTGGTATAATTTGTTAAAGGAGAAAATGTGTTCATTAGCAAATTAACAACAATATGAAAAAAGCACATGTCCAGTAACACAGTAAACATTTTTACTTCAAAAGTTTATTTATTTTACTGTGGAAAATTATTTCATTACAAATTGACAGTTACTAGTAGGTATGTGCATTCCAGTCATTCGGGAGCTAATTTGGTTCATTTTGGAGCTGGAATTTTTCTTGTTATAGTGCAACACACGAAGATCTTAATTTGCACAGTTCTTAGTGTGCAGCAATTTCACATGAAAAAATGTGGGTCTGAAAAGAGCCGAATGCCACTGGTGGCCGCCATCTTTACCATTCGTTAGCTGACGAATGACCCAAAGAGAAAGTGAAAGCCATATGACTAGCAAACAATAAAAACATTCCTTTGCAGGCTGTAATTGTGCTGTCATTTTACATATCTTTGTAGTATAATTTATGTTACAGGACTGGGCTGTAAACTCAGTTGATTAACATTTAGCCATATTCTGACTTTGAGGATAATGAGAGCGGACATGAGTATCAAACCATTAAAAGTCGTTAAAAATGATGTAAAGTAACTATCTATAAACTAATTTCTCTGTAGTGCTAGGGAAAAATAACTTGTGTTGTGTTTTTTTATTTATTTTTGCAGCAATTTAATGGATGGCAAGTCAGAAGAGGTTCATTTATATATATATATATATATATATATATATATATTAATGTTCTTTACAGAAAATGTTGCTAGTAGCCGGGTGGTGGCAGTGTAACACTTTAAAATATTATAGTATTTTCAGTTATTTATAAATGTTGTTTGAGCGATCCAAAGCACAAATTAATTATACAGTTTAACATAATGATAATTTGTGCAACAAACTGAAAAAAACGCAATATTTACTTATTTTAGCCAGGTGGAAAGTAAAATTAACCAGGTGATTTGCCCATTAAATAGGTCCTCAGATGAACACTGTATATAAAGTATAAGTATTTAGAAAACCTCTAAAACAGATATGAATTGAAGATGCTGTGTTGATTGTCGGACTGTTACAGTTGTGTCTTATAAGAAATTAACAGTATTTTTCCATTACAGGTAGTCATTGATGCCTTCCGATTGATCAATGCCAACATGATGGTCTTGGGACATGAACCAAGACAAACAACTTCAAATCTTGGTCACCTAAACAAACCATCCATACAGGTAAATGTTTTCCACCAGATAACAGCTGTATGTTTTTTGTTTGATTATTTAATATATCGTGTTTATAAAATATGTAATTAAATAAATGTCACATATTAAACTGCCATATAATTTCATAGGTTGTTTGTTGTTGACCAATATTATATGGGGCTGTAATTCTGACAATCCTCTGCTACCAGTTTCTGCTTTACAGCCAAACAACAGATGACATTTGCGCTAAGTCTGTATCCCCAAAAGAACGTGTAGCACAATACAATTGGTGTAATATAATTAATGTCCAGTTCAGTGTAGGGTTTAGTTCAAAGCAAAGTAGATCTTTCTTTATTTTAAAAAGATGATTCCTTTATAACGTAAACCCTATTAGGGTAATGTACAGAGTACCTTGATTTTAATCCAAAAGAAAATCTCAGTTATCCAGAGTGGTTGTGAATCCAAACTCCGTCCCCCAGTAGAAGTATTGCCTCCTTTGGTGCTTCCCTTTTTCAGCCAGGTGAATCCTCTCCTTGGCTCGATGTTTAACAAATATAAAAAAGAAAAGAAGCACACACAAGGCAAGATTCAAGTGAAGATTTATTAAATAAATATACACGAAACACACAATGTTGCACTTACTAGATTCAAGTTAAAAGCAAGCCTCCAGATATAAGTGATGGTAATGCTTCGAAATACCCGCATCTAGGGACAGTTGTTTAAGTCCTTCCAAACGACCAGGGCAAGGACGAGGCTCTGGCATTTTTTGTGGAACTGACAGGTTCTCTTCCGGGAGTTTTTGCGCAGTTTTTTTTCTGCGTGTTTTCTCCTCGGTGCGGGTGGTCTTGCGTAGACATCCTTGTGAACGGGTGCGGCCTCTTCACTTCCAGTCTGATCTGCGACGGAGGAGACAAATGGTTTCTGCAGTCCAGGTCATAGGAGGTGGTGAGTGCCCCGGCCAACCTCTGAGGGGTCACCGTCCGATGAGGTGCGTTCCCTAATGGTGTCCTCTATCCCACATGCAGTGCCCCAGGGTCCGACTGTTACCCCTTCGGAGGAGATTGCTTGGCCCCTGATTTTGCTGATCAGCTTGAAACGGCAGTCGCTAAGGGGATCCATGCTTTGCCGCATTCTGCTAAGCGCAAGTGTAGAGCTTTTCAAAGTGGCCCGTCCCAGGATTTGCCTCTGTCGGACGCCCTGGAAGGGTGGTACGATGACGAGGCCCATTCCGACGCATCGGAAGAGGCCCCTTCAGGGTCGGAGTCCGTGTCATCTAAACCTCCGGTAGAGGAGGAGCCCAGTTTTAGGTTTAAGATGGAGAACTTGCGTTTCTTACTAAAGCAAGTACTGGCTACTTTAGAGGTTCCGGAACTGAAGCTTCCAGAAGAGCCCTCCATTCTTAAATTAGATAAGGTCTACGAGGACAGGGTGGTTTCCCAGACTTTCCCGGTTCCTATCAAGATGGTGAACATTTAGAACGAGTGGGTTCTTCCTTTTCCCCCTCTTCTCAATTTAAAAAGCTTTAAAAAGCTTTTCCTCGTCCTGGAGGGCTAGCTGGAGTTGTGGGGGACCATTCCCTAGGTGGATGGGGCCATCTCCACGCCCGCTAGGCGTACAACGATTCCTTTAGAGGATAGTTCTTCTTTAAAGGAGCCTATGGATAAAGAGTTGGAAAACATGTTACGAAAGATGTTTCAACACATAGGGTTTGTTTTTCAACCGGCAGCGGCGGTCGCTGGAGCTGCGTCATATTGGTGCGATGCCTTATTTGATATGATTGAGGGTGAACCCTCTTTCGAGGAAGTGCAGGAAAAGATTAAGGCCCTAAAGGTGGCCAATTCCTTAATTTGTGACGCTAATATGCAAATTATCCGCCTGAATGCTAAAGTATCAGGTTTTTCGGTTCTAGCACACAGGACTCTGTGGCTAAAATCTTGGTCGGCAGACATGACCTCTAAGACGAAGCTGCTGTCTTTGCTTTTTAAGGGCAAGATCCTGTTCGGTCCAGGTCTCGACTCTATCATATCTAAGGTTACAGGGGGAAAAGGTGCAATCCTTCCCAGGATAAGAAGATGAAACCTAAGGGTTCTAATTTTCGTCCTTTTCGGGGGGATAAGGCGTTACGCCAACAGCCCACAGCAAAAGCGGACCAAACCAAGGGTGCCTGGAAGCCTGCTCAAGCTTGGAACAAGTCTAAGCAGAACAAGAAGCCCACCGAGACTAAGTCTGCTTGAAGGGGCGGCCCCCGACTGGTCTGCAGACTGAGTGGGGGGAAGATTGTCTCTATTCTTAGACAGCTGGTTGCAGGATATTCAGGAGCCCTGGGTTCTGGAGGTAGTCACCCAGGGTTACAGGATAGGGTTGAAGTCCTCTCCGCCCAGGGGCAGATTCCTTCTGTCAAGCCTGTCTTCAAGGCCGGAAA
This sequence comes from Bombina bombina, assembly GCF_027579735.1. NCBI lineage: Eukaryota > Metazoa > Chordata > Amphibia > Anura > Bombinatoridae > Bombina > Bombina bombina. The sequence goes on from NC_069499.1 coordinate 423,547,857, forward strand.
AAAGAGAGGCCTTTCTGGGTTGTGTGCGGGATCTCTCCGCTCTAGGTGTTATCGTACCAGTTCTCCATGCAGAAAGGGGTCTAGGGTATTACTCCAATTTGTTTGTGGTCCCAAAGAAGGAGGGTACGTTCCGCCCGATTCTGGACCTCAAATGTTTAAACAGGTTCCTGTCCATTCCATCGTTCAAAATGGAAACGATCAGATACATTCTGCCCCTAGTTCAAGAGGGGCAGCTCATGACCTCTATAGACTTGAAGAATACCTACCTTCATGTTCCGATTCACAGGGACCATTTCAGGTAACTCAGATTTGCTTTTCTGGATCAGCATTTCCAGTTCGTGGCTTTCCCTTTCGGTCTGGCGACGGCCCCGAGAGTCTTCACGGAGGTTCTGGGGGCCCTTCTAGCAGTAGCTAGATCCCAGGGCATTGCGGTGGCGCCCTACCTGGACGACATCTTGGTTCATGCGCCGTCATTCCATCTGGCAGAGGCCCACACCAGGGTCCTGCTGCAGTTACTTCAATCTCACGGTTGGAAGATCAATCTCAAGAAGAGTTCTCTGTACCAGGGTGTAGTTCTTGGGCACGATCATAGATTCCGTGTCCATGAAGATCTCTCTTACGGACAAGCGACGCACAAAGATTGCCTACCTGTCTTGCCCTTCAGTCTACAGTGAGACCATCTGTAGATCAGTGCATTGAAATGATTCTGCTCATGGTCTCCAGCATGGACATCATTCCATTCGCCAGGTTTCATCTCAGACCTCTTCAATTGTGCATGTTGAGACATTGGAACATTGATCATTCCGATCTGTCGCAGCCGATATACATGGATGCGCGGACTCTGATTTCCCTCTCCTGGTGTATCCGGATCCTGGAGTGGGCGGAGACCCACAACTGTTCGCTCTCCGGGTGTGGACAATTGGGAAGTGGATTTTCTCAGCAGGCAGACTTTTCATCCGGGGGAATTTTCTCTTCACCCCGAAGTGTTTGCAGAGATCTATCTCAGATGGGGGACGCCGGAGATCGATCTCATAGCATCAAGGTTGAATTGCAAGCTTACCCGATACGTATCGAGGTCGAGGGACCCCCAGGCGTAGCTTATAGACGCATTGGGGCTGCTTCCTCGTGTAGTGACTCGTATAAAGCAGGAGAGAGCGTCCTCCATTTTGATTGCTCCTTCGTGGACGAGGAGGACGTGGTTTGCGGATCTGGTGGGGATGTCATTCTCTCTGCCATGGAGGTTACCCTGTCGCAGGGTCCTTTTCAACATCAAAATCTTTATTCTCTGAGGCTGACTGTGTGGAGATTGAACGCTTAGTCTTGACAAAAAGGTTTTTTTTCTGAGAATGTGATTGACACTCTAGTTCAGGCAAGAAAGCCGGTCACTTGACGCATCTTTCATAAGGTGTGGAGGACTTACTTGTCCTGCTGTGAGAGTCATGGCTACCCTTGGCACAAGGTGAGGGTATCCAGGATTTTATCCTTTCTCCAAGAGGGTTTGGAGAAGGGTCTCGCCGCTAGTTCCCTAAAAGGACAAATTTCAGCTTTATCCATTCTGTTGCATAGGAGACTCGCTGATCTCCCTGACATCCAATCTTTTGTTCAGGCTCTGTCTCAAATCCGGCCTGTTTTTAGGCAGGCTGCTCCCCCTTGGAACTTAAACTTGGTACTTAAGGTTTTGCAGAAGTTTCCGTTTGAGCCTATGCATTCTCTTGACATGAAAAAAATCTCTCATGGAAGGTTCTCTTTCTGTTGGCCATTGCATCGTCACGCAGTCTCTCTGAGCTGGCAGCCTTGCAATATGAGCCCCCTTATCTTGTGTTTCATGCGGATAAGGCTGTTCTTCGCACAGGCTTGGGGTTTCTCCCCAAGGTGGTGTCTAACCGTAACATCAATCAGGAGATAGTTGTTCCTTTATGTCCAAACCCTTCTTCTCCTAAGGAGAGGTTGGTTCGTGCTTTGAAATTCTATCTTCAGGCCACAAAGGATTTCAGACAATCAAAATCATTTTTTGTTGTATATTCAGGGAAGCGCAGAGGTCAGAGGGCTTCTGCTACTTCTTTGTCTTTGTGGCTGAGGAGCTTGATCCACTTGGCCTATGAGACAGCGGGACATAAGCCTCCTCAGAGGATTACGGCTCATTCCACTAGAGCAGTAGCTTCATCTTGGGCCTTCAAAAATGAGGCTTCTATGGAGCAGATTTGCAAGGCGGCTACCTGGTCCTCCTTGCATAACTTCACTAAGTTTTACAAATTTGACGTTTTTGCTTCTGTGGAAGCTGTTTTTGGGAGAAAGGTTCTACAGGCTGTGGTGCCCTCAGATTAAGGGTCCGCCTTTTACCCTCCCGTATTTTTTCAGTGTCCTCTAAAAGCTTGGGTATATGTTTCCACAAGTAATGAATGAAGCTGTGGACTCTCCTCACCTTTAGATGGAAAACATAAATTATGCTTACCTGATAATTTTATTTCCATCGTGGGGAGGAGAGTCCACGGCCCCCGCCCGTATATCCGACGGGCGGACCTAAATTTAATATATTCTTCTGGCACCATTTATACCCTGATATTTCTCCTACTGTTCCTTGCTCCCTCTGCAGCATGACTGGGAGGTATTTAAGCCTCTGGCTGGGGTGTCTTTGTCTCCTCCTGGTGGCCAGGTTCTTATTTCCCACAAGTCTTGCAGAAGGTTCCGTGGACTCTCCTCCCCACGATGTAAATAAAATTATCAGGTAAGCATAATTTATGTTTTTATACCAGTTGCTGCTTATTTTTCTTTTGCTGTTTGCTTTTACTGGTCATGTTTGCAATATATCATATATAAATATACTAAGGGGTAAATTTATCAATGGTGTGTATTAATGCGCCAAAAAAGGGGCAGCTAATGCGCCACACATTTTCAATATGAAGGTGCACAAACACACTAACATTTATAAAACCATAAAAATGCATAGTTGTGATAAAGGCTGAATTGGAAAAGATGGTAAATTGTGCGACTTGGGAAATATTATTACACCTATTGAAAGTTACAGTAAATGATGTAATACATGCAAGATAACTCCTGCCTAGTTTTGATGGGTCTAGATAAGAGATGGGAGAGATTTGTAAATATTTTCTTAATAACATAAATATAGCAAAATATAGATTGACATATTATGCCCCTTTTTTAGGGCACAAGTATTGTAGCAGATTTTTCACACAAAAAAATGTGAAATGTTAATAAGTCATGTGCACATAATGCAACTTAATTAAAATTTCCAATAAAATAGTTGTTTCCATTTTAATGATTGCGCCACTAATGGCACATATTTATCCCAAACTACACTCCTTTTTAAGGGCACATATTTTTATCATTTACATAGTGTATGGAAGTGATTGGCTTAATGGTAGCGGCAATGAACATAGTGCCGTTTGCTCGCCTACATCTCAGACCGCTGCAACTCTGCATGCTCAGTCAGTGGAATGGGGATTACACAGATTGTCCCCTCTACTAAATCTGGATCAAGAGACCAGAGATTCTCTTCTCTGGTGGCTATCTCGGGTCCATCTGTCCAAGGGTATGACCTTTCGCAGGCCAGATTGGACAATAGTAACGACAGATGCCAGCCTTCTGGGCTGGGGTGCAGTCTGGAACTCCCTGAAGGCTCAGGGCTCATGGACTCAGGAGGAGACACTCCTTCCGATAAATATTCTGGAACTAAGAGCGATATTCAATGCTCTTCAGGCTTGGCTTCAGCTTGCTGCGGTCAGGTTCATCAGATTTCAGTCGGACAATATCACGACTGTAGCCTACATCAACCATCAAGGGGGAACAAGGAGTTCCCTTGCAATGTTGGAGGTTTCAAAAATTAATTCTATGGGCAGAGGTTCACTTATTCCATCTATCAGCTATCCACATCCCAGGAGTAGAGAGCTGGGAGGCGGATTTTCTAAGTCGGCAGACTTTTCATCCGGGGGAGTGGGAACTCCACCCGGGAAATGTTTGCACAGTTGATTCAACGTTGGGGCAAACCAGAATTGGATCTCATGGCGTCTCGTCAGAATGCCAAGCTTCCTTGTTACAGGTCCAGGTCCAGGGATCCCAAGGCAGTGCTGATAGCAGCGCCTTGGTCCTTCAACCTGGCTTATGTGTTTCCACCGTTTCCTCTGCTCCCTCGTCTGATTGCCAAGATCAAGCAGGAGAGAGCTTCAGTGATTTGATAGCACCTGCGTGGCCACGCAGGACTTGGTATGCAGATCTGGTGGACATGTCATCCCTTCCACCATGGACTCTGCCGCTGAGGCAGGACCTTCTACTTCAGGGTCCTTTCAACCATCCAAATCTAATTTCTCTGCGTCTGACTGCTTGGAGATTGAACGCTTGATTTTATCAAAACGTGGTTTCTCCATGTCGGTCATTTGATACCTTAATTCAGGCTCGAAAGCCTATCACCAGGAAAATCTATCATAAGATATGGTGTAAATATCTTCATTGGTGTGAATCCAAGGGTTACTCATGGAATAAAGTCAGGATTCCCAGGATATTATCTTTCTCTTGTTAAGTGTGTTCAGTCCACGGGTCATCCATTACTTATGGGATATATTCTCCTTCCCAACAGGAAGTTGCAAGAGGATCACCCAAGCAGAGCTGCTATATAGCTCCTCCCCTCACATGTCATATCCAGTCATTCTCTTGCAAGTCTCAACAAAGAAGGAGGTCGCGAGAGGAGATAGGAGTTTTTTACCTAATTATTCTTCAATCAAAAGTTTATTATTTTAAAATGGCACCGGAGTGTGCTGTTTTTTCTCTCAGGCAGTATTTAGAAGAAGAATCTGCCTGCGTTTTCTATGATCTTAGCAGACGTAACTAAGATCCACTGGCTGTTCTCGCACATTCTGAGGAGTGGGGTAACTTCAGGGAATAGCATGCGGGGTTCCCCGCAAATGAGGTATGTGCAGTAATATTTTCTAGGAATGGAATTGACTAAGAAAACACTGCTGTTACCCATATAATGTAAGTACAGCCTTTAATGCAGTAGTAGCGACTGGTATCAGGCTGATAAATGTATGCGCAGTTGAGTTATTTTCTAGGGACTAGAATTTGACTGAGAAAATACTGTTAATACTGAAATAAATGTATGAGCCTTAACTGCAGTAGAAGCGACTGGTAGCAGGCTTAGTGATAACTTTGCATAACACTGGAAAGTTGTTTTTAAAATGTTTACTGGAATGTTATTCATTTTGTGAGGTACTTTGGTGATAAATCTTTTTGGGCATGATTTTTTTCCATATGGCTAACGTATATTTCTGCATAGAAACCGTTGTAACAGGTCTCCCACTGTTGTAATATGAGTGGGAGGGGCCTTTTTTAGCGCCTGGTTGCGCAGTTAAAATTCTAGCACAGTCTTCCTGCTTCTTCCTCCTTGATCCAGGACGTCTCCAGAGAGCTCAGGGGTGTTCAAAATTCATTTTTGAGGGAGGTAATCAGTCACAGCAGACCTGTGACAGTGTGTTTGACTGTGATAAAAGCGTTAAATCTTAAATTGATTATCCGTTTTTTGGGTATTGAGGGGTTAATCATCCGTTTACTAGTGGGTGCAATCCTCTGCTAAATTCATACATTTACTGTTATACTTGTTGGCTATAACTGAGTTAGATCATTGTTATTTCAACTGTGACAGTTTTTTGTGTTTTTAAAAGCGCTACAGCGTTTTTTCTATTGCTTGTAAATTTATTGAAAGATTTTTTTCCAAGCTTGCTAGCCTTCATTGCTAGTCTGTTTAAACATGTCTGATACAGATGAATCTACTTGTTCATTATGTTTAAAAGCCAATGTGGAGCCCAATAGAAATATGTGTACCAATTGTATTGATGTTACTTTAAATAAAAGTCAGTCTTTACTGGTAAAGAAATTATCACCAGACAACGAGGGGGAAGTTATGCCGCCTAACTCTCCTCACGTGTCAGTACCTTCGCCTCCCGCTCAGGAGGTGCGTGAGATTGTGGCGCCAAGTACATCAAGGCCCTTACAAATCACTTTGCATGATATGGCTAATGTTATGAAAGAAGTATTATCTAATTTGCCTGAGTTAAGAGGCAAGCGCGATAGCTCTGGGTTAAGGACAGAGCGCGCCGATGACACAAGAGCCATGTCCGATACTGCGTCACAATTTGCAGAACATGAGGACGGAGAGCTTCATTCTGTGGGTGACGGATCTGATCCGGGGAGACTGGATTCAGAAATTTCAAATTTTAAATTTAAGCTTGAGAACCTCCGTGTATTGCTAGGGGAGGTGTTAGCGGCTCTGAATGATTGCGACACGGTTGCAATCACAGAGAAATTATGTAGGCTGGATAAATACTATGCGGTACCGGTGTGTACTGACGTTTTTCCTATACCTAAAAGGCTTACGGAGATTATTAGCAAGGAGTGGGATAGACCCGGTGTGCCCTTTTCCCCTCCTCCGATATTTAGAAAAATGTTCCCAATAGACGCCACCACACGAGACTTATGGCAGACGGTCCCTAAGGTGGAGGGAGCAGTTTCTACTTTAGCCAAGCGTACCACTATCCCGGTGGAGGATAGTTGTGCTTTCTCAGATCCAATGGATAAAAAATTAGAAGGTTACCTTAAGAAAATGTTTGTTCAACAAGGTTTTATATTACAGCCCCTTGCATGCATTGCGCCCGTCACTGCTGCAGCGGCATTCTGGTTTGAGTCTCTGGAAGAGGCTATTCGCACAGCACCATTGGATGAGATTATGAACAAGCTTAAAGCCCTTAAGCTAGCTAATGCTTTTGTTTCGGATGCCGTTGTGCATTTAACCAAACTCACGACTAAGAACTCCGGATTCGCCATCCAGGCGCGCAGAGCGCTATGATTTAAATCCTGGTCAGCAGATGTAACTTCTAAATCTAAATTGCTTAATATTCCTTTCAAAGGGCAAACCTTATTCGGGCCCGGCTTGAAAGAAATTATTGCTGACATTACTGGTGGTAAGGGTCACACCCTTCCTCAGGACAGGGCCAAATCAAAGGCCAAACAGTCTAATTTTCGTGCCTTTCGTAATTTCAAGGCAGGAGCAGCATCAACTTCCTCCGCTCCAAAACAGGAAGGGACTGCTACTCGTTACAGACAGGGTTGGAAAGGCAACCAGTCCTGGAACAAGGGCAAGCAGGCCAGAAAACCTACTTCTGCCCCTAAGACAGCATGAAGAAAGGGCCCCCTATCCGGAAACGGATCTAGTGGGGGGCAGACTTTCTCTCTTCGCCCAGGCCTGGGCAAGAGATGTCCAGGATCCCTGGGCATTGGAGATAATATCTCAGGGATACCTTCTGGACTTCAAAACTTCTCCTCCACAAGGGAGATTTCATCTGTCAAGGTTATCAACAAATCTGATAAAGAAAGAGGCATTTCTACGATGTGTACAAGACCTCTTAGTAATGGGAGTGATCCACCCAGTTCCGCGGACGGAACAAGGGCAAGGTTTTTACTCAAATCTGTTTGTGGTTCCCAAAAAAGAGGGAACCTTCAGGCCAATCTTGGACCTGAAGATCTTAAACAAATTCCTAAGGGTTCCATTGTTCAAGATGGAAACTATTCGAACAATCCTACCCATGATCCAAGAGGGTCAATATATGACCGCAGTGGACTTAAAGGATGCCTACCTTCACATACCGATTCACACAGATCATTATCGGTACCTAAGGTTTGCCTTTCTAGACAGGCATTACCAGTTTGTAGCTCTTCCCTTCGGGTTGACTACGGCCCCGAGAATTTTTACAAAGGTTCTGGGCTCGCTTCTGGCGGTACTAAGACCGCGAGTCATAGCGGTGGCTCCGTACCTAGACAACATTCTGATACAAGCGTCAAGTTTTCAAAATGCAAAGTCTCATACAGAGATAGTTCTAGCATTTCTGAGGTCGCATGGGTGGAAAGTGAACGTGGAAAAGAGTTCTCTGTTACCACTCACAAGGGTTCCCTTTCTAGGGACTCTTATAGATTCTGTAGAGATGAAGATTTACCTGACGGAGTCCAGGTTATCAAAAATCCAAATGCTTGCCGTGTCCTTCATTCCATTCCAAGCCCATCAGTAGCTCAGTGCATGGAAGTAATCGGCTTAATGGAGAAATGGAAATAAATTTATCAGGTAAGCATAAATTATGTTTTTCTCCAAGGAGGATTGGAGAAGGGATTGTCAGCTAGTTCCTTAAAGGGACAGATTTCTGCTCTGTCTATTCTTTTGCACAAGCGTCTGGCGGATGTTCCAGACGTTCAGGCGTTTTGTCAGGCTTTAGTTAGATTCAAGCCTGAGTTTAAACCTCTTGCTCCGCCATGGAGTTTAAATTTAGTTCTTAAGGTTCTTCAAGGGGTTCCATTTGAACCTCTGCATTCCATAGATATCAAGCTTTTATCTTGGAAAGTTCTATTTTTGGTAGCTATCTTTTCGGCTCGGAGAGTTTCAGAGTTATCTGCCTTACAGTGTGATTCCCCTTATCTGATCTTCCATGCAGATAAGGTAGTTTTGCATACCAAACCTGGGTTTCTTCCTAAGGTGGTATCTAATAAGAATATGTGCTATTCAAAAGATACATTGATGATATTTTAATAGTGTGGAAGGGGAGTGAGGATAGTCTTATCACTTTTTTTGAAGACATGAATCAAAACAATCTAAATTTGAAATTCACATACACAATAAGCAAGCAACAAATAACGTTTTTAGACTTAGATATTTACATAGAACAAGGAGAACTAGCAATGAAAAATCATTTTAAGACAACGGACGCTAATAATTATAGCTGTCAAATGACACAGCTGTCATTTAAAAAGATGGATAGACAACACCCCCAAGGGCCAATTTCTTCGAATTAAACGTAATTGTTCAAAAATTTCTGATTTTGACACACAAGTCAAAGTCTTAGAAAACCGATTCCTAGAAAAAGGTTATAATCAAGAAATTTTGAAAGAAAATATCACCAAAATTAGAAATTTAGACAGAAAGAACATACTTACCAAAAATCAAAGGGGAGATAATATAACCAGTGAAACCATAAAAATACCACTAGTCACGAATTATAGTTGTCACCACAAACATCTAACTAAAATTTTAAACAAACACTGGCATTTGATCAAATCAGACCCTATTTTAGGGAATAGCATTTCAGAACACCCCAGTATCGTTTTCAGAAAAGCAACCAACATCAAGAATATTCTCGCACCTAGCGATTTTAAGAAAAAAATGAACAAAACGAAAGATAAAGACTTAACTGGAAAAAAATTACAGGGTTATTATCCCTGTTATAGCTGTAAGGCCTGCCAACACAGTACAAAATGTAAAGAGTATAAATCTACCAACACGGGCAAAAAATACAAAATCAGAGAGACCATTAGATGTAGTGATAAAGGGATCATATATTTGATCCAGTGTAGCTGTGGGAAACAATATTTGGGAGAGACCTCTAGAGTTCTGAGAACAAGAATCAGAGAACATCTAAACCTAATTAAAAAAGGAGACCAAGACACTAGGCTGTACGAACATTTCAGGACAGTTCACCACAATAATATAAATGACCTTAAATATTGGGGCATCTGTCGGATCAATAAACCATGGAGAGGAGGAGATTTTGATAAACTACTCCTTAGAAAAGAAGCAGAATTAATCTTTGAGCTCCAAACTTTATACCCCCAGGGATTAAACTCAGAATTAGATTTACATCCATTTATTTTAGCGTAAGATCAACCCCTTCCAGTACACCTATTCCTCATAAGTAATAAAGACTAACATCTATTTTATATCACACCAACACCAATTCTTCATATCAGTACCATTTCTAGTGCATAGGTGTGCCCCCCCTTTTTATAATAATTTTTAAAATGTTTTTTAAAATTGAGGGCAATGTAATACTCATTGCAATGTATTTACACACATAGACAATATCGGTTTAACAACATAGTTGTATAATTTTTGTCCTTGTAGTTTTTACACACAATATAAATATGAGATATCTCATTTATACCTCGTTTTAGAAAAGTATTATTTCTTATGCAAAGTTTATGTATACCTTTGTGCATCATATTTTAAAAAGTGTGCATATATTAAGGTTATCATTATTTGTATATTTACATATTACATGGTTTTAAATGTATTATATATTTTTAATATTTTTTTGTGCCAATAGTATTAATTGTCAAGTAAGGGATTTGACCATTACAATATTCCACCTTATCTAAAATCCACCTTTATATAAACGTCATGAAAACCAATAGACCAATCACGGATGAAGCATACGTATATAAAGAGGTCTAAAACCTGTCTGAACCATCTTGATAAAGCCATGGTACATGGCGAAACGCGTTGAAGGAGTCAGACAATAAACCACAAGGTGTTAATATAACACGATCATCAAGGATTGAAAGAGATTGTCCGGAATTACTTTTTTTCGCCTCTCTCCCACATACTCTGCGCAGAGTTTTCGTCTAAGCCGGATCTACTTCCGAGAGGATCAGTGACACCGCCGACTGTTAGGAGCCGCTCCAGACACCTGTGCCTGAACCCTACGGACAATTCTTACCACAAAGTGAGACAGGTAGGCACTGTAGAGGTGTTGTGGCCCTACAGTTAGGTTATACATTGTCACCCGTCCTATGATTAAGACTTATATCCTGGATAACACACTAATAATATATTAGTATCGAACCAACCACCTTTAAACGAATTTGTCCGTTGATTGGTTAACCTCCACTATACAAACGGAACTTTCTTGGAACTTTTTTGAAGGTTACTATTTACAAAGGAAAGAACATTTAGGTGGATACAAGTTTTCTTAATTAAGAATTCAGTCGTTAAAGGACCCACGATACATTTTAGTTCTAAGCAGAACAAATCCCTTACCATACTTTTTGTTGCACAAAGTGTAATTCGCTACCACACCCTCATTTCTAAGTGGGGCTTTTAGATTTATATCCTGTATCTAATTAGTTTGTTTGCATGCATATATGTATATGACCGGTCATACATTTTTAGCCTTATTTTAGTTTAAACTTAATTTTTTTCATTTTTTGCACATTCATGTATTTTTTAAGAATAATAACATAAAGTATTTTATTCTTGTACCAATTGGGATATGTGTTTATTTTATTAGATATATTGTTCAAAGGAGGATATAATCCTAGGATTTTTAGCATATTTACACTCTACCATAGTTGTTTTATAAATCACCATTGGAGATTATCCCCGTAGCTGTTAGCGCGCACACACACACTTTTTCTTATATTTTAATATTGTCTAACATATCTGGTTTATGGGAACAGATTAGTGTCTGTGCAGGGGACAGATTTGGGCACCTTATACCTTCTCTTTTAGCGAATCTAATAAGAATATCAATCAGGAGATTGTTGTTCCGTCGCTGTGTCCTAATCCTTCTTCAAAGAAGGAACGTCTATTACATAATCTTGACGTGGTTCGTGCTTTAAAGTTTTATTTACAAGCTACTAAGGATTTTCGTCAAACATCAGCATTGTTTGTTGTTTACTCTGGACAGAGAAGAGGCCAAAAGGCTTCAGCAACTTCTCTTTCTTTTTGGTTAAGAAGTATAATCCTCTTAGCTTATGAGACTGCTGGCCAGCAGCCTCCTGAAAGAATTACAGCTCATTCCACTAGAGCGGTGGCTTCCACATGGGCTTTTAAAAATGAGGCTTCTGTTGAACAGATTTGTAAGGCGGCGACTTGGTCTTCGCTTCATACTTTTTTTAAATTCTACAAATTTGATACTTTTGCTTCTTCGGAGGCTATTTTTGGGAGAAAGGTCTTAAAGGCAGTGGTGCCTTCCGTTTAAGCGCCTGCCTTGTCCCTCCTTTCATCCGTGTCCTATAGCTTTGGTATTGGTATCCCACAAGTAATGGATGAATCAGTGGACTGGATACACACACCTTACAAGAGAAAACAAAATTTATGCTTACCTGATAAATGTATTTCTCTTGTGGTGTATCCAGTCCACGGCCCGCCCTGTCATTTTAAGGCAGGTGTTTTTTATTTTTAAACTACAGTCACCACTGCACCCTATAGTTTCTCCTTTCTCTTGCTTGTCTTCGGTCGAATGACTGGAGGTGGCAGTTAGGGGAGGAGCTATATAGACAGCTCTGCTGTGGGTAATCCTCTTGCAGCTTCCTGTTGGGAAGGAGAATATCCTACAAGTAATGGATAAATCCGTGGACTGGATACACCACAAGAGAAATAAATTTATCAGGTAAGCATAAATTTAGTTTTTTTAAGAAATTGTTTTCTTACCTGGGGTTTAGTCTTTTTTTCAATTGACTACTTCTTGCAAATTGCGGGCTGTATTAGGCCCGCGGGTGTGCCAAATGCTAAACTTAATTGCGTCATTCTTGGCGCGAGAATTTTTTTGCCGCGAAAAATACGTCTGACGCAACTTCGTCATTTCCGGCATCATAGTTGACGCTGAAGCCTTACACACGGTTGCGTCATTAGTGATGCGATTGTGTCATTTCCGGTTATTATTGGCGCCAAAAAAGTTTTCAGTTACGTTGGAGTAAGACCTCCTGTGAGAAGATTTTTTCTCTCACATATCCCAGCAAATCCAGTAAAAGCTCAGGCTTTCCTGAAGTGTGTTTCAGACCTGGAGTCTTCAGGGGTAATCATGCCAGTTCCTTTTCAGGAACAAGGTTTGGGGTTTTATTCAAATCTATTCATTGTCCCAAAGAAGGAAAATTTATTCAGACCAGTTCTGGATCTGAAAATTTTTAATCGTTATGTAAGAGTACCAACTTTCAAGATGGTGACTATAAGGACTATTCTGCCTTTTGTTCAGCGAGGACAGTATATGTCAACAATAGACTTGCAGGATGAATACCTTCATATTCCGATTCATCCAGAACATTATCAGTTTCTGAGATTCTCTTTTCTAGACAAGCATTACCAATTTGTTGCTCTTCCATTTGGCCTAGCAACAGCTCCAAGAATCTTTTCAAAGGTTCTAGGTGCCCTACTCTCTGTAATCAGAGAACAGGGTATTGCAGTGTTTCCTTATTTGGACGATATCTTGGTACTAGCCCAGTCTTTATGTTCTGCAGAATCTCATACGAATCAACTAGGGTTGTTTCTTCGGAAACATGGTTGGAGGATCAATTTACCAAAAAGTTTCTTGATTCCTCAGACAAGGGTCACCTTTTTAGGCTTCCTGATAGATTCAGTGTCCATGACTCTGTCTCTAACAGACAAGAGACGTTTAAAATTGGTTGCAGCCTGCCGGCACCTTCAGTCTCAGTCATTCCCTTCAGTGGCTATGTGCATGGAAGTTTTAGGTCTAATGACTGCAGCATCGGATGCGATCCCCTTTGCTCGTTTTCACATGAGACCTCTACAGCTTTGTATGCTGAACCAATGGTGCAGGGATTATACAAAGATATCACAATTAATATCCTTAAATACCAATGTACGACACTCTGACGTGGTGGATAGATCACCATCGTTTAGTTCAAGGGGCTTCTTTTGTTCAGCCAACCTGGACTGTGATCACAACAGATACGAGTCTTTCAGGTTGGGGAGCTGTTTGGGGATCTCTGACAGCACAAGGGGTTTAGAAATCTCAAGAGGCGAGATTACCAATAAATATTTTAGAACTCAGTGCAATTCTCAGAGCTCTTCGGTTTTGGCCTCTGTTAAAGAGAGAACCGTTTATTTGTTTTCAGACAGACAATATCACAACAGTGGCATATGTCAATCATCAGGGTGGGACTCACAGTCCCCAAGCTATGAAAGAAGTATCTTGGATACTTGCTTGGGCGGAATCCAGCTCCTGTCTAATCTCTGCGGTGCATATCCCAGGTGTAGACAATTGGGAGGTGGATTATCTCAGCCGTCAGACTTTACATCCAGGGGAGTGGTCTCTCCATCCAGATGTGTTTTCTCAGATTGTTCAGATGTGGGGTCTTCCAGAGATAGATCTCATGGCTTCTCATCTAAACATGAAACTTCCCAGATACCTGTCCAGGTCCAGGGATATTCAGGCGGAAGCAGTGGATGCTCTGACACTTCCTTGGTGTTATCATCCTGCTTACATTTACCCGCCTCTAGTTCTCCTTCCAAGAGTGATTTCCAAAATCATCATGGAACAATCGTTTGTGTTGCTGGTGGCTCCAGCATGGCCACACGGGTTTTGGTATGCAGATCTGGTTCGGATGTCCAGTTGCCAGCCTTGGCCACTTCCGTTAAGGCCGGACCTACTGTCTCAAGGTCCGTTTTTCCATCAGGATCTCAAATCATTAAATTTGAAGGTATGGAAATTGAATGCTTAGTACTAAGTCATAGAGGTTTCACTGACTCAGTGATTAATACTATGTTACAAGCTCGTAAATCTGTCTCTAGAAAGATTTATTATCGCGTTTGGAAGACTAATATTTCATGGTGTTCTCATAAATTCTCTTGCCATTCTTTTAGAATTCCTTGAATTTTACAGTTTCTTCAGGATGGTTTGGATAAGGGTTTGTCTGCAAGTTCCTTGAAAGGACAAATCTCTGCTCTTTCTGTTTTATTTCACAGAAAATTGCTATACTTCCTGATATTCACTGTTTTGTACAGGCTTTATTTCGTATTAAGCCTGTCATTAAATCAATTTCTCCTCCTTGGAGTCTTAATTTGGTTCTGAAGGCTTTACAGGCTCCTCCATTTGAGCCTATGCATTCCTTGGACATTAAACTACTTTCTTGGAAAGTGTTGTTCCTTTTGGCTATCTCTTCTGCTAGAAGAGTTTCTGAGCTATCTGCTCTTTCTTGTGAGTTCCTATTTCTGATTTTTCATCAGGATAAGGCAGTTTTGCGGACTTCTTTTCAATTTTTACCTAAGGTTGTGAATCCTAACAACATTAATAGAGAAATTGTTGTCCCTTCCTTGTGTCGTAATCCTAAGAATTCTTTGGAAAGATCCTTACATTCTTTGGATGTGGTAAGAGCTTTGAAATATTATGTGGAAGCTACTAAAGATTTCAGGAAGACTTCCAGTCTTTGTTTTATTTTCTGGTTCTAGGAATGGTCAGAAGGCTTCTGCTATTTCCTCGGCTTCTTGGTTGAAACTTTTGATTCATCAAGCTTATTTGGAGTCGGGTCAGGCCCCGCCTCAGAGAATTACAGCTCATTCTACTAGATCAGTCTCCACTTCGTGGGCCTTTAAGAATGAAGCTTCAGTTGATCAGATTTGCAAAGCGGCAACTTGGTCCTCTTTGCATACATTTACTAAATTCTACCGTTTTGATGTATTTGCTTCTTCAGAAGCAGTTTTTGGTAGAAAAGTTCTTCAGGCAGCTGTTTCAGTTTGATTCTTCTGCTTTTGATTTAAGTTTTTTCTTTCATTTATGAGAATAAACTTATTTTTTTGGGTTGTGGATTAATGTTTTCAGCAGAAAATGGCTGTTTTTATTTTTATCCCTCCCTCTCTAGTGACTCTTGCGTGGAGTTCCACATCTTGGGTATTGCTATCCCATACGTCACTAGCTCATGGACTCTTGCCAATTACATGAAAGAAAACATAATTTATGTAAGAACTTACCTGATAAATTCATTTCTTTCATATTGACAAGAGTCCATGAGGCCCACCCTTTTTATGGTGGTTATGATTTTTTGTATAAAGCACGATTATTTCCAAATTTCTTTTGTTGATGCTTTCTACTCCTTTCTTTATCACCCCACTGCTTGGCTATTCGTTAAACTGAATTGTGGGTGTGGTGAGGGGTGTATTTATAGGCATTTTGAAGTTTGGGAAACTTTGCCCCTCCTGGTAGGATTGTATATCCCATACGTCACTAGCTCATGGACTCTTGCCAATATGAAAGAAATGAATTTGTCAGGTAAGTTCTTACATAAATTATGTTTTTCCATTTCAAAGACTGTGGGGTAGTGGAGTGAAATTGTGTTAAGCAGTCCAACCAGAAGCGAGTTGAATAGTAATTATTGTTTTGGTAATATTATGATAGGTTAGCTGGGATGTGCAATTTTTTAGACGCACAAATTACAATGTACATTGAACTCAATACATGCAGTAGGCATTTCCATGCAGTAAATTTGCCATTAGCATGGTCGTGGAAACGAACATATTAGGCTAGGAATTCCTGCCTTTTTTTTTGCGCAAAACATTTTCATAAGTACCTGTTTTTGGGGGCAGAAAATTTAAAAGTTCTGGGAAATTTTGTTTGATAAATTTACCTCTAAGCAGTGGGCTACACTTAATAGAAATCATTGCTTTTTATATATATATATATATATATATATATATATATATATATATATATATATATTCATTAAAATGATGGTGGAGATAAAAGTTTGAGATTAAAATCTCAGAATTCAATAGTATTTTTTAGCATAGGAAATTAGCACATCTGGGCAAGTATCCCCGCTTGCTTTTCCCCAGTAAAACTCCATATACATTGTTACCAATGCACAAGAGGATTCCATTACTTCCTGACACAGCCCCACCAGGTGGCTTAGGGTCTCTACATGAAGGCACATCCAGCTTGATGTCATAAACCTTCTAGAGTAACATAAGCTGGTCTACTATTTAGTTTTTATAGAAACTAGCTTTAAATGATTTTTGTATTTTTGTTTTGTTTTTTAGCATTTTCATAACGATAAGAACTCTAACATATACTTATTCTGTAATATACTTTTACTTCCATGCAAAAAAAATATTTATATTATATATATATATGTGTGTGTGTGTGTATGTATATATATATATATATATATATATATATATATATGTGTGTGTGTGTGTGTATGTATATATATATATATATATATATATATATATGTATGTGTGTGTATATATATATATATATATATATATATATGCAATTCATATTATATTTCACTATTTAAAGTAAATGAATAGATAAATTGATAAATGAATAGATAAATTGGGAGTGTGTATATGTGTGTGTGTGTATATATAGGTCTAAATGCATCATTCCTTGTTTTATCAATTAAATATACTCAATGTTTTTTGCATGCCACAAAGCCTCTATAGAAGCACTATTTTATTGTTTTGTAAAGGTCTTTATTAGCTACCCTTAATTTTCCTTAGATAATTAATTCTGAACATAAGCATTTGCATGGTGCAGTTTCAAATATAATAATTTCCAGTATTCTTGTTTGTCTGAAATTCTAAACCATTCTTGTTTTAGTAGCGACTAAATGTCTAGAGATTTGTGGTTTGAAGAGCGTTTCTCCTGACTTATAAAGCTAAGAATTTTGTTTTGTATTTCTGCATAGATTCTGTATTAATGGATATAGATATGTATTTTTTATTTTGACCTTTCAAAATGGCACATTACCCTGATGAAATGTGACAATTTTAGCCTTTTCACTTGTGGCTTATTTAAGGTCATTGCAAAGTAAAATATATATAAGGATGTGAAATCCTAAAGTTGTTGTTGATTCCGGCATAGACAAGTCCATACTTGCAAGTTTCAAGAGAATTTATTACTGGACTCTTTAGCCAGAATGTAATGACCTTCTTCATAAACATCATTATTGTCTGTAAAGGGGTTAGGTATAGCTTGTTAGTGGAGTACATCATGTCCCAATACAACCCTAGGGTTTTATTTTTTGTTTGTTTTAGAAAAAACACTTATGGTAAACTGTTGTCTGTTTTTGTCAACTTATGTCAATAACATTTATTTGTGTATATTTAACAAAAAAAGTGCTGAACTACAGATGTATAGCTGTTTAGCACTCACCCACCATTAACTTTCTGTACAAAGAGCACCTCATAATTAACTACTTTAACTAACAGAGGTGTCTTAATCCTCAAGGGAACCCCAGATGGGCTAGGCCTAATACTTACGTTACCTTAAGACAAGTGCATGTTTTCATTTTATCATGTTTTTTCTGAAACTGTTCTTCTCTATCTCATAAAGATTTTGTAATGTGGTCATCTGTATTATATATTTAACTATTGATGTATGTATATAGATAATACACACAAGAGGAAGAGCCAGCACATCTGTAAAATATATCATTTCATTTCCTTACCTAAAAGGGAAATTTTTACTGTAAAATTATCTTCCCTTTAACGTGTTCACAGTGATCCATTTTCACTGCTGGAATGTATTCCATTGTTCACAAATAACTCCTTTACCTTTTATTTTAGAATTTCAAATAGTGTTTTTTTTTCTCTTGTATCCCCACTTATACTAAAGAAATGTTTATTTAAAAAAAAAAAATCAAGCCGATTTAAGATGAGGAAGCTTTTGTGATTTATATAGAGCAGTGGTTGCCAACCGCGGTCCTCAAGGACCCCCAACAGTCCTGGTTTTCATTATAGCTGAACCAGTGCACAGGTGAAATAATCAGCTGATGGATGAGAGCAGGTTGGTTACAGATCAGCTGATTACTTCACCTGTGCACTAGTTTAGCTATAATGAAAACCAGGACTGTTGGGGGTCCTTGAGGACCGCGGTTGGCAACCACTGATATAGAGGGATACAATACTGATATCTGTTTTTCCTGAAAGCTCAGCCCTTTTTAATGGGTTGTGGTTTCAAAGAACAAAAACAGCTAATTCATATACAAAATAAGTCTAAAGGAACACTTTACCATGATTTTTATCTATGCAGCTGGCATAACAAATCATTTGAAACACATAAAGGGGGAAAAAATTACAGTACACTGTAATAACATTGGGAACTGAGGGTTAATGTGGTGGAAATGCAAGACGTACCTATATGCATGTTACCTCTTTTTATGAGCTTGTGATTAATAATACTCAATATTGCAGCTATAAACAATAATGTGTTAATGTATTTGTTTTGTAGGCTCTCATTCATGGTCTTAATCGGCATTACTATTCAATTACCATAAACTACAGGAAAAATGAACTAGAACAAAAGGTTAGTAGTTTAGTCACTGTTATTTGTGTATCTGTATGTATGCATGCCAGCACTGATTATACTTTACTCATTTAAGGGACATGAAACACAACATTTATACTTCTGTTATCAAATTTGCTTCATTATTTTGGTATCCTTTATGAAGAAGAAGCATTGCACTACTGGGAGCTAGCTGAACACATTTGTTGAGCCAATGAGAAGAAGCATATATGTGCAGCCACCAATCAGCAGCTAGCTCCCAGTAGTATATTATTATTTTTTGGGTGGGTGGGCGGGGTAATTAAATTTTTGTTTATGTATGTGTGTGTGTGTATATATATATATATATATATATATATATATATATATAATCTCTGTCTCTATCTAGTGTGCAAATAAGCACTAAATTGCAAAAGATTTGCATAAATATGCATTTAAAACCTGTTAGTTTATCATAATTTGCAGGGGTTTGCAATTTAAGGCCACTTCAGTGATACCTCAAAGAACCTTCCGGAGTATGTATGTTTGTTTCTTTTGTCTCTGTTTTGACTAATTAGGGCATAGACATTAAATATTCTATCATCACTGTGTTCCAGGTAACAAAGTGAGGCAAACTGTACTCCAGCCTCGCAATGAGTAGAGAAAGTAGAATTTCCTTGTATATACTACATAAAAAGCTGGCAAGATAAATAGTGTAAAATAATGTAAAACTATGGGAGATTTATTTGAGTTAATATTTCATTTTTCAAACAGTAATCATATAAACACTTATTGCAGATGTTGTTGAACTTGCATAAGAAGAGTTGGATGGAAGGCTTGACACTTCAAGACTACAGTGAACACTGCAAACTCAATGAGACCGTTGTGAAAGAAATGTTGGAGCTTGCAAAGAATTACAATAAGGTACAAGTTGCCTGTGTGTTTTACCATTTGTATCTACCCAAAGTCGTCATTGTTTGAAATTACAGGACATGGTCACTTTTGGCCATATCTATTGGAATGAAACTGGTTAGTGTGTCAAACACATCCAAGTCTATACAGTATCTCACAAAAGTGAGTACACTCCTCACATTTTTGTAAATATTTTATTATATCTTTTCATGTAACAGCACTGAAGAAATGACACTTTGCACAATGTAAAGTAGTGAGTAGACAGTCTGTAAAACAGTGTAAATTTGCTGTCTCCTCAAAATAACTCAACACACAGCCATTAATGTCTAAACCGTTGGCAACAAAAGTGAGTACACCTCTAAGTGTAAATGTCCATATTGGGCCCAATTAGCCATTTTCCCTCCCCGGTGTCATGTGACTGGTTAGTGTTACAAAGTCTCAGGTGTGAATGGGGAGCAGGTGTGTTAAATTTGGTGTTGTCGCTCTCACACTCTCTCATACTGGTCACTGAAAGTTCAACATGGCACCTCATGGCAAAGAACTCTCTGAGGATCTAAAAAAAGAATTGTTGCTCTACATAAAGATGGCCTAGGCTATAAAAAGATTGCCAAGACCCTGAAACTGAGCTGCAGCAAGGTGGGCAAGACCATACAGCGGTTTTACAGTACAGGTTCCACTCAGAAAAGGCCTCGCCATGGTCGACCAAAGAAGTTGAGTGCACATGCTCAGCGTCATATCCAGAGGTTGTCTTTGGCAAATATACGTATGAGTGCTGCCAGCATTGCTGCAAAGGTTGAAGGGGTGGGGGATCAGCCTGTCAGTGCTCAGACCATACGCCGCACACTGCATCAAATTGGTCTGCATGGCTGTCGACCCAGAAGGAAGCCTCTTCTAAAGATGATGCACAAGAAAGCTCGCAAACAGTTTGCTGAAGACAAGCAGACTAAGGACATGGATTTCTGGAACCATGTCCTGTGGTTCGATGAGACCAATATAAACTTATTTGGTTCAGATGGTGTCAAGCGTGTGTGGCGGCAACAGGTGAGGAGTACAAAGACAAGTGTGTCTTTCCTACAGTTAAGCATGGTGGTGGGAGTGTCGTGGTCTGTGCCTGCATGAGTGCTGCTGGCACTGGGGAGCTAGCTACAGTTC
Organism: Bombina bombina; assembly: GCF_027579735.1. NCBI lineage: Eukaryota > Metazoa > Chordata > Amphibia > Anura > Bombinatoridae > Bombina > Bombina bombina. The sequence continues at coordinate 423,568,751 of NC_069499.1, forward strand.
ATTGAGGAAACCATGAATGCCAACATGAACTGTGACATACTGAAGCAGAACATGATCCCCTCCCTTCGGAGACTGGACCGCAGGGCAGTATTCCAACATAACGACCCCAAACACACCTCCAAGACGACCACTGCCTTGCTAAAGAAGCTGAGGGTGAAGGTGATGAACTGGCCAAGCATGTCTCCAGACCTAAACCCTATTGAGCATCTGTGGGGCATCCTCAAACGGAAGGTGGGGGAGCGCAAGGTCTCTAACATCCACAATCTCCATGATGTCGTCATGGAGGAGTGGATGAGGACTCCAGTTGTAACCTGTGAAGCTCTGGTGAACTCCATGCCCAAGAGGGTTAAGGCAGTGCTGGAAAACAATGGTGGCCACACAAAATATTGACATTTCTTTCATGCAATTAGCAAGAGTCCATGAGCTAGTGACGTATGGGATATACATTCCTGCCAGGAGGGGCAAAGTTTCCCAAACCTTAAAATGCCTATAAATACACCCCTCACCACACCCACAATTCAGTTTTACAAACTTTGCCTCCGATGGAGGTGGTGAAGTAAGTTTGTGCTAGATTCTACGTTGATATGCGCTCCGCAGCAAGTTGGAGCCCGGTTTTCCTCTCAGCGTGCAGTGAATGTCAGAGGGATGTGAGGAGAGTATTGCCTATTTGAATGCAGTGATCTCCTTCTAAGGGGTTTATTTCATAGGTTCTCTGTTATCGGTCGTAGAGATTCATCTCTTACCTCCCTTTTCAGATCGACGATATACTCTTATATATACCATTACCTCTGCTGATTCTCGTTTCAGTACTGGTTTGGCTATCTGCTATATGTAGATGAGTGTCCTGGGGTAAGTAAGTCTTATTTTCTGTGACACTCCTAGCTATGGTTGGGCACTTTGTTTATAAAGTTCTAAATATATGTATTCAAACATTTATTTGCCTTGACTCAGAATGTTCAACTTTCCTTATTTCTCCAACATAGGTGTGTCCGGTCCACGGCGTCATCCTTACTTGTGGGATATTCTCTTCCCCAACAGGAAATGGCAAAGAGCCCAGCAAAGCTGGTCACATGATCCCTCCTAGGCTCCGCCTACCCCAGTCATTCTCTTTGCCGTTGTACAGGCAACATCTCCACGGAGATGGCTTAGAGTTTTTTAGTGTTTAACTGTAGTTTTTATTATCCAATCTTAGATCTCAAGATCTTAAACAAGTTTCTCAAGGTTCCATCGTTCAAGATGGAAACCATTCGAACTATTCTTCCTTCCATCCAGGAAGGTCAATTCATGACCACGGTGGATTTAAAGGATGCGTATCTGCATATTCCTATCCACAAGGAACATCATCGGTTCCTAAGGTTCGCATTCCTGGACAAGCATTACCAGTTTGTGGCGCTTCCTTTCGGATTAGCCACTGCTCCAAGGATTTTCACAAAGGTACTAGGGTCCCTTCTAGCTGTGCTAAGACCAAGGGGCATTGCTGTAGTACCTTACTTGGACGACATTCTGATTCAAGCGTCGTCCCTTCCTCAAGCAAAGGCTCACACGGACATTGTCCTGGCCTTTCTCAGATCTCACGGATGGAAAGTGAACGTGGAAAAGAGTTCTCTATCTCCGTCAACAAGGGTTCCCTTCTTGGGAACAATAATAGACTCCTTAGAAATGAGGATCTTTCTGACAGAGGCCAGAAAAACAAAACTTCTAGACTCTTGTCGGATACTTCATTCCGTTCCTCTTCCTTCCATAGCTCAGTGCATGGAAGTGATCGGGTTGATGGTAGCGGCAATGGACATAGTTCCTTTTGCGCGCATTCATCTAAGACCATTACAACTGTGCATGCTCAGTCAGTGGAATGGGGATTATACAGACTTGTCTCCGAAGATTCAAGTAAATCAGAGGACCAGAGACTCACTCCGTTGGTGGCTGTCCCTGGACAACCTGTCACGAGGGATGACATTCCGCAGACCAGAGTGGGTCATTGTCACGACCGACGCCAGTCTGATGGGCTGGGGCGCGGTCTGGGGATCCCTGAAAGCTCAGGGTCTTTGGTCTCGGGAAGAATCTCTTCTACCGATAAATATTCTGGAACTGAGAGCGATATTCAATGCTCTCAAGGCTTGGCCTCAGCTAGCGAGGGCCAAGTTCATACGGTTTCAATCAGACAACATGACAACTGTTGCGTACATCAACCATCAGGGGGGAACAAGGAGTTCCCTAGCGATGGAAGAAGTGACCAAAATCATTCTATGGGCGGAGTCTCACTCCTGCCACCTGTCCGCTATCCACATCCCAGGAGTGGAAAATTGGGAAGCGGATTTTCTGAGTCGTCAGACATTGCATCCGGGGGAGTGGGAACTCCATCCGGAAATCTTTGCCCAAGTCACTCAGCTGTGGGGCATTCCAGACATGGATCTGATGGCCTCTCGTCAGAACTTCAAAGTTCCTTGCTACGGGTCCAGATCCAGGGATCCCAAGGCGGCTCTAGTGGATGCACTAGTAGCACCTTGGACCTTCAAACTAGCTTATGTGTTCCCGCCGTTTCCTCTCATCCCCAGGCTGGTAGCCAGGATCTATCAGGAGAGGGCGTCGGTGATCTTGATAGCTCCTGCGTGGCCACGCAGGACTTGGTATGCAGATCTGGTGAATATGTCATCGGCTCCACCTTGGAAGCTACCTTTGAGACGAGACCTTCTTGTTCAGGGTCCGTTCGAACATCCGAACCTGGTTTCACTCCAGCTGACTGCTTGGAGATTGAACGCTTGATCTTATCGAAGCGAGGGTTCTCAGATTCTGTTATCGATACTCTTGTTCAGGCCAGAAAGCCTGTAACTAGAAAGATTTACCACAAAATTTGGAAAAAATATATCTGTTGGTGTGAATCTAAAGGATTCCCTTGGGACAAGGTTAAGATTCCTAAGATTCTATCCTTCCTTCAATAAGGATTGGAAAAAGGATTATCTGCAAGTTCCCTGAAGGGACAGATTTCTGCCTTGTCTGTGTTACTTCACAAAAAGCTGGCAGCTGTGCCAGATGTTCAAGCCTTTGTTCAGGCTCTGGTTAGAATTAAGCCTGTTTACAAACCTTTGACTCCTCCTTGGAGTCTCAATTTAGTTCTTTCAGTTCTTCAGGGGGTTCCGTTTGAACCCTTACATTCCGTTGATATTAAGTTATTATCTTGGAAAGTTTTGTTTTTAGTTGCAATCTCTTCTGCTAGAAGAGTTTCAGAATTATCTGCTCTGCAGTGTTCTCCTCCTTATCTGGTGTTCCATGCAGATAAGGTGGTTTTACGTACTAAACCTGGTTTTCTTCCAAAAGTTGTTTCTAACAAAAACATTAACCAGGAGATTATCGTACCTTCTCTGTGTCCGAAACCAGCTTCAAAGAAGGAACGTTTGTTGCACAATTTGGATGTTGTTCGCGCTCTAAAATTCTATTTAGATGCTACAAAGGATTTTAGACAAACATCTTCCTTGTTTGTTGTTTATTCCGGTAAAAGGAGAGGTCAAAAAGCAACTTCTACCTCTCTCTCTTTTTGGATTAAAAGCATCATCAGATTGGCTTACGAGACTGCCGGACGGCAGCCTCCCGAAAGAATCACAGCTCATTCCACTAGGGCTGTGGCTTCCACATGGGCCTTCAAGAACGAGGCTTCTGTTGATCAGATATGTAGGGCAGCGACTTGGTCTTCACTGCACACTTTTACCAAATTTTACAAGTTTGATACTTTTGCTTCTTCTGAGGCTATTTTTGGGAGAAAGGTTTTGCAAACCGTGGTGCCTTCCATTTAGGTGACCTGATTTGCTCCCTCCCTTCATCCGTGTCCTAAAGCTTTGGTATTGGTTCCCACAAGTAAGGATGACGCCGTGGACCGGACACACCTATGTTGGAGAAAACAGAATTTATGTTTACCTGATAAATTACTTTCTCCAACGGTGTGTCCGGTCCACGGCCCGCCCTGGTTTTTTTAATCAGGTCTGATAATTTATTTTCTTTAACTACAGTCACCACGGTACCATATGGTTTCTCCTATGCAAATATTCCTCCTTAACGTCGGTCGAATGACTGGGGTAGGCGGAGCCTAGGAGGGATCATGTGACCAGCTTTGCTGGGCTCTTTGCCATTTCCTGTTGGGGAAGAGAATATCCCACAAGTAAGGATGACGCCGTGGACCGGACACACCGTTGGAGAAAGTAATTTATCAGGTAAACATAAATTCTGTTTTTTCAGACAGTCAGTTTCATATTTGGGATAATGCATTTTAATTTAACATTTTTTACCTTAAAATTTGACTTTTTCCCTGTGGGCTGTTAGGCTCGCGGGGGCTGAAAATGCTTCATTTTATTGCGTCATTCTTGGCGCGGACTTTTTTGGCGCAAAAATTCTATTTCCGTTTCCGGCGTCATACGTCTCGCCGGAAGTTGCGTCATTCTTTGACGTTATTTTGCGCCAAAAATGTCGGCGTTCCGGATGTGGCGTCATTTTTGGCGCCAAAAAGCATTTAGGCGCCAAATAATGTGGGCGTCTTATTTGGCGCGAAAAAATATGGGCGTCACTTTTGTCTCCACTTTATTTAAGTCTCATTTTTTATTGCTTCTGGTTGCTAGAAGCTTGTTCTTTGGCATTTTTTCCCATTCCTGAAACTGTCATTTAAGGAATTTGATCAATTTTGCTTTATATGTTGTTTTTTTCTTTTACATATTGCAAGATGTTCCACGTTGCAACTGAGTCAGAAGATACTTCAGGAAAATCACTGCACAGTGCTGGAGCTACCAAGCTAAGTGTATCTGCTATAAACTTTTGGTATCTATTTCTCCAGCTGTTATTTGTATTGCATGTCATGTCAAACTTATTAATGCAGATAAAATTTCCTTTAGTACTGTTACATTACCTGTTGCTGTTCCGTCAACATCTAATTTTCAGAGTGTTCCTGATAACATAAGAGATTTTTTTTTTTTTTTTAAATCCATTAAGAAGGCTATGTCTGTTATTTCTCCTTCTAGTATACATAAAAGTCTTTTAAAACTTCTCTTTTTTCAGATGAATTTTTAAATGAACATCATCATTCTGATACTGATAATGGTTCTTCTGGTTCAGAGGTTTCTGTCTCAGAGGTTGATGCTGATAAATCTTTGTATTTGTTCAAGATGGAATTTATTCGTTCTTTACTTAAAGAAGTGTTGTTTGCATTAGAAATAGAGGATTCTGGTCCTCTTGATACTAAATGTAAACGTTTAAATAAGGTTTTTATATCTCCTGTAGTTATTCCAGAAGTGTTTTATCTCCCTGATGCTATTTCTGAAGTAATTTCCAGGGAATGGAATAATTTGGGTAATTTATTTACTCCTTCTAGACGTTTAAGCAAATTATATCCTGTGCCATCTGACAGATTAGAGTTTTTTGGATCAAAAATCCCTAAGGTTATGGGGCTGTCTCTACTCCTGCTAATGTACTACTATTCCTACGGCAGATAGTACTTCATTTAAGGATCCTTTAGATAGGAAAATTGAATCCTTTCTAAGAAAAGCTTACTTATGTTCAGGTAATCTTCTTAGACCTGCTATATTTTTAGCGGATGTTGCTGCAGCTTCAACTTTTTGGTTAGAAGCTTTAGCGCAACAAGTAACAGATCATAATTTTATAGCATTATTATTATTCTATAACATGCTAATAATTTTATTGGTTATACCATCTTTTGATGTCATTAGAGTTGATGTCAGGTATATGTCTCTAGCTATTTTAGCTAGAAAAGCTTTATGGATTAAACTTGGAATGCTGACATGTCTTCTAAGTCAACTTTGCTTTCCCTTTCTTTCCAGGGTAAATAATCATTTTCGTTCCTTTCCTCACAAGGAACAAAAGCCTGATCCTTCATCCTCAGGAGCGGTATCAGTTTGGAAACTATTTCCAGTTTGGAATATATCCAAGCCTTATAGAAACCTATAGCCAGCTCCTAAGTACCTATGAAGGTGCGGCCCTTATTCCAGCTCAGCTGGTATGGGGCAGATTACGTTTTCTTCAAAGAAATTTGGATCAATTCCGTTCTTAATCTCTGGTTTCAGAAACATTGTTTCAGAAAGGTACAGAATTGGCTTCAAGTTAAGGCCTCCTGCTAAGAGATTCTTTTCTTTCCCGTGTCCCAGTTAACACAGCAAAGGCTCAGCATTTCTGAAATGTGTTTCAGATCTAGAGTTGGCTGGAGTATTTATGCCAGTTCCAGTTCTGGAACAGGGGCTGGGGTTTTATTTTATCTCTTCATTGTACCAAAGAAGGTCAATTCCTTCAGACCAGTTCCGGATCTATCATTATTGAATCGTTATGTTAGGATTGGTTACTGTAGGACTATCCTGCCTTTTGTTTAGCAAGGGCATTATATGTCTACAATAGATTTACAGGATGTGTATCTGCATATTCCGATTCATCCAGATCACTTTTAGTGTCTGAGATTCTCTTTTTAGACAAGCATTACCAGTTTTGTGGCTCTACCGTTTGGCCTAGCCTCAGTTCCAAGAATTTTTTTCAAAGGTTCTCGGTGCCCTTCTTTCTGTAATCAGAGAATAGGGTTTTGGTATTTCCTTATTTGGACGATATCTTGGTACTTGCTCAGTCTTCTCATTTTCGAAGAATCTCATACGAATCGACTTGTGTTGTTTCTTCAAGTTCATGGTTGGAGGATCAATTTACCAATCAGTTCATTGATTCCTCAGACAAGGGTAACCTTTTTAGGTTTCTAGATAAATTCAGTGTCTATGACTCTGTCCTTGTCAGACAAGAGCAGTTTAACATTGATATCAGCTTGTCAAAACCTTCAGTCACATTCATTCCCTTTGGTAGCCTTATGCATGGAAATGTTGGGTCTTAGGACTGCCGCATCAGATGCGATCTCCTTTGCTCGTTTTCACATGCGACCTCTTCAGCTCTGTATGCTGAACCAATGGTGCAGGGATTACTCAAAGATATCTCAATTAATATCTTTAAACCGATTTTACAACACTCTCTGACATGGTGGACAGATCACCATCGTTTAGTTCAGGGGGCTTCTTTGTTCTTCCGACCTGGACTATAATCTCAACAGATGCAAGTCTTACAGGTTGGGGAGCTGTGTGGGGGTATCTGACGGCACAAGGGGTTTGGGAATCTCAGGAGGTGAGATTTCCGATCAATATTTTGGAACTCCGTGCAATTTTCAGAGCTCTTCAGTCTTGGCCTCTTCTGAAGAGAGAGTTGTTCATTTGTTTTCAGATAGACAATGTCACAACTGTGGCATACATCAATCATCAAAGAGGGACTCACAGTCCTCTGGCTATGAAAGAAGTATCTCGAATTTTGGTTTGGGCGGAATCCAGCTCCTGTCTAATCTCTGCGGTTCATATCCCAGGTATGGACAATTGGAAAGCGGATTATCTCAGTCGCCAAACGTTGCATCCGGGCGAATGGTCTCTTCACCCAGAGGTATTTCTTCAGATTGTTCAAATGTGGGAACTTCCAGAAATAGATCTGATGGCTTCTCATCTAAACAAGAAACTTCCCAGGTATCTGTCCAGATCCCGGGATCCTCAGGCGGAGGCAGTGGATGCATTATCACTTCCTTGGAAGTATCATCCTGCCTATATCTTTCCGCCTCTAGTTCTTCTTCCAAGAGTAATCTCCAAGATTCTGAAGGAATGCTCGTTTGTTCTGCTGGTAGCTCCGGCATGGCCTCACAGGTTTTGGTATGCGGATCTTGTCCGGATGGCCTCTTGCCAACCGTGGACTCTTCCGTTAAGACCAGACCTTTTGTCTCAAGGTCCTTTTTTCCATCAGGATCTGAAATCCTTAAATTTAAAGGTATGGAGATTGAACGCTTGATTCTTGGTCAAAGAGGTTTCTCTGACTCTGTGATTAATACTATGTTACAGGCTCGTAAATCTGTATCCAGAGAGATATATTATAGAGTCTGGAAGACTTATATTTCTTGGTGTCTTTCTCATCATTTTTCTTGGCATTCTTTTAGAATACCGAGAATATTACAGTTTCTTCAGGATGGTTTAGATAAGGGTTTGTCCGCAAGTTCCTTGAAAGGTCAAATCTCTGTTCTTTCTGTTCTTTTTCACAGAAAGATTGCTATTCTTCCTGATATTCATTGTTTTGTACAAGCTTTGGTTCGTATAAAGCCTGTCATTAAGTCAATTTCTCCTCCTTGGAGTTTGAATTTGGTTCTGGAGGCTCTTCAAGCTCCTCCATTTGAACCTATGCATTCATTGGATATTAAATTACTTTCTTGGAAAGTTTTGTTCCTTTTGGCCATCTCTTCTGCCAGAAGAGTTTCTGAATTATCTGCTCTTTCTTGTGAGTCTCCTTTTCTGATTTTTCATCAGGATAAGGCGGTGTTGCGAACTTCTTTTGAATTTTTACCTAAGTTGTGAATTCCAACAACATTAGTAGAGACATTGTGGTTCCTTCATTATGTCTTAATCCTAAGAATTCTAAGGAGAAATCGTTGCATTCTTTGGATGTTATTAGAGCTTTGAAATATTATGTTGAAGCTACTAAGTCTTTCCGAAAGACTTCTAGTTTATTTGTTATCTTTTCCGGTTTTAGAAAGGCCAGAAAACTTCTGCCATTTCTTTGGCATCTTGGTTGAAATCTTTAATTCATCTTGCCTATGTTGAGTAGGGTAAGACTCCGCCTCATAGGATTACAGCTCATTCTACTAGGTCAGTTTCTACTTCCTAGGCGTTTAGGAATGAAGCTTCGGTTGATCAGATTTGCAAAGCAGCAACTTGGTCCTCTTTGCATACTTTTACTAAATTCTACCATTTTGATGTATTTTCTTCTTCTGAAGCAGTTTTTGGTAGAAAAGTACTTCAGGCAGCGGTTTCAGTTTGAATCTTCTGCTTATGTTTTTCATTAAACTTTATTTTGGGTGTGGATTATTTTCAGCAGGAATTGGCTGTCTTTATTTTATCCCTCCCTCTCTAGTGACTCTTGTGTGGAAAGATCCACATCTTGGGTAGTCATTATCCCATACGTCACTAGCTCATGGACTCTTGCTAATTACATGAAAGAAAACATAATTTATGTAAGAACTTACCTGATAAATTCATTTCTTTCATATTAGCAAGAGTCCATGAGGCCCGCCCTTTTTTTGTGGTGGTTATGATTTTTTTGTATAAAGCACAATTATTCCAATTCCTTATTTTATATGCTTTCGCACTTTTTTCTTATCACCCCACTTCTTGGCTATTCGTTAAACTGAATTGTGGGTGTGGTGAGGGGTGTATTTATAGGCATTTTAAGGTTTGGGAAACTTTGCCCCTCCTGGTAGGAATGTATATCCCATACGTCACTAGCTCATGGACTCTTGCTAATATGAAAGAAATGAATTTATCAGGTAAGTTCTTACATAAATTATGTTTTTGGGCCTAATTTGGACATTTCCTCTTAGCGGTGTACTCACTTTCTTTTACAAGATATGGCGAGTCCACGGATTTCATCCTTATGGGATATCGCCTCCTGGTCGGCAGGAGGAGGCAAAGAGCACCACAGCAGAGCTGTATATATATAGCTCCTCCCTTCCCTCCCACGCCAGTCACTCTCTTTGCCTGTGTTAGTGATAGGAAGGGATCCTCAGGCCAAACTGATAGATGCCTTGGTCGTTCAACCTAGCTTATGTGTTTCCGCCGTTTGCTCTCCTTCCCCGGGTGATTGCTCTGGTCAAACAGGAAGGGGTTCGGTGATTCTCATCGCTCCTGCGTGACCTCGCAGGACTTGGTATGCCGATCTGGTGGACATGTCCTCTCTGCCGCCGTGGAAGCTTCCATTGAGGCAGGACCTTCTCATTCAGGGACCCTTCCATCATCCGAATCTAATTCCTCTGCAGCTGACTGCTTGGAGATTGAACGCTTGATTTTATCTAAGCGTGGGTTCTCTGATTCGGTCATTGATACCTTGTTCCAGGCACGTAAGCCAGTTACTAGAAAGATTTAACATAAGATATGGCGCAAATATCTTTATTGGTGTGAATCCAAGGGTTACTCATGGAGTAAGATTAGGATTCCTAGGATTTTATCTTTTCTCCAAGGAGGATTGGAGAAAGGGTTATCATCAAGTTCCTTAAAGGGACAGGTTTCTGCTTTATCTATTTTGCTACACAACCGTCTGGCAGATATTCCGGATGTTCAATCCTTTTGTCAGGCTCTGACTAGAATCAGGCCTGTGTTTAGACCTCTTGCTCCTCCTCTGAGTTTGAATTTAGTTCTTAAGGTTCTACAAGGGGTTCCGTTTGAACCTATGCATTCCATAGATATTAAATTGTTATCTTGGAAAAATTTATGCTTTCAGCATTACAATGTGATTTTCCTTACCTTATTTTTCATTCCGATAAGGTAGTGTTGCGTACCAAACCTGGTTTTCTTCCTAAGGCCTAGATTTAGAGTTTGGCGGTAGCCGTGAAAACCAGCGTTAGAGGCTCCTAACGCTGGTTTTAGGCTACCACCGGTATTTGGAGTCAGTCAGGAAAGGGTCTAACGCTCACTTTTCAGCCGCGACTTTTCCATACCGCAGATCCCCTTACGTCAATTGCGTATCCTATCTTTTCAATGGGATCTTTCTAACTCCGGTATTTAGAGTCGTGGCTGAAGTGAGCGTTAGAAATCTAACGACAAAACTCCAGCCGCAGAAAAAAGTCAGTAGTTAAGAGCTTTATGGGCTAACGCCGGTTCATAAAGCTCTTAACTACTGTACTCTAAAGTACACTAACACCCATAAACTACCTATGCACCCCTAAACCGAGGTCCCCCCACATCGCCGCCACTCGATAAAAATTTGCTGACCGCCACCTACATTATACTTATGTACCCCTAATCTGCTGCCCCTAACACCGCCGACCCCTATATTATATTTATTAACCCCTAACCTGCCCCCCACAACGTCACCGCCAGCTACCTACAATAATTAACCCCTAATCTGCCGACCGCAAAGCGCCGCCAGCTACATTATAGCTATGTACCCCTAATCTGCTGCCCCTAACACTACCGACCCCTATATTATATTTATTAACCCCTAATCTGCCCCCCTCAACGTCGCCTCCACTTATTAACCCCTAATCTGCCGAGCGGATCTCATCGCTACTATAATAAAGTTATTAACCCCTAATCCGCCTCACTCCCGCCTCAATAACCCTATAATAAATAGTATTAACCCCTAATCTGCCCTCCCTAACATCGCCGACACCTAACTTCAATTATTAACCCCTAATCTCGCTGCTACTGTAATAAATGGATTAACCTCTAAAGCTAAGTCTAACACTAACACCCCCCTAAGTTAAATATAATTTAAATCTAACGAAATAAATTAACTCTTATTAAATAAATTATTCCTATTTAAAGCTAAATACTTACCTGTAAAATAAACCCTAATATAGCTACAATATAAATTATAATTATATTATAGCTATTTTAGGATTTATATTTATTTTACAGGCAACTTTGTAATTATTTTAACCAGGTACAATAGCTATTAAATAGTTAATAACTATTTAATAGCTAAAATAGTTAAAATAATTACAAAATTACCTGTAAAATAAATCCTAACCTAAGTTACAATTAAACCTAACACTACACTATCAATAAATTATTTAAATACAATACCTACAAATAACTACAATGAAATAAACTAACTAAAGTACAAAAAATAAAAAAGAACTAAGTTACAAAAAATAAAAAAATATTTACAAACATCAGAAAAATATTACAACAATTTTAAACTAATTGCACCTACTCTAAGCCTCCTAATAAAATAACAAAGACCTCGGAACAGCCAATAGAATGCAAGCTCAATCTGATTGGTTGATCGGATCAGCCAATCGGATTGAACTTGATTCTGATTGGCTGGTTCCATCAGCCAATCAGAATTTTCCTACCTTAATTCCGATTGGCTGATAGAATCCTATCAGCCAATCGGAATTCGAGGGACGCCATCTTGAATGACGTCCCTTAAAGGAACCGTCATTCGTCGGGAAGTCGTCGGAGAAGGATGGATCCGCGATGGAGGTCTTCAAGATGGAGCCGGTCCTCATCGGATGAAGATAGAAGATGCCGCTTGGAAGAAGATGGTTGCCGGTCTGGATCTACTCTTCTTCCCGGATAGGATGAAGACTTTGGACCCTCTTCTGGACTTCTTCAGCCGTCGGATGATGGATGTCTAGCCCCCGCTTGGGCTTGGATGAAGATTTCGGAGCCTGGAACGATCGGTGATACCTGGCATGGTGAAGACAAGGTAGGAAGATCTTCAGGGGCTTAGTGTTAGGTTTATTTAAGGGGGGTTTGGGTTAGATTAGGGGTATGTGGGTGGTGGGTTGTAATGTTGGGGGGGGGTATTGTATGGTTTTTTTTTACAGGCAAAAGAGCTGAATTCTTTGGGGCATGCCCCGCAAAGGGCCCTGTTCAGGGCTGGTAAGGTAAAAGAGCTTTGAACTTTTGTAATTTAGAATAGGGTAGGGCATTTTTTTTATTTTGGGGGTCTATGTTATTTTATTAGGGGGCTTAGAGTAGGTGTAATTAGTTTAAAATTGTTGTAATTTTTTTCTAATGTTTGTAAATATTTTTTTATTTTTTGTAACTTAGTTCTTTTTTATTTTTTTGTACTTTAGTTAGTTTATTTAATTGTATTTATTTGTAGGAATTGTATTTAATTTATTTATTGATAGTGTAGTGTTAGGTTTAATTGTAGATAATTGTAGGTATTTTATTTAATTAATTTATTGATAGTGTAGTATTAGGTTTAATTGTAACTTAGGTTAGGATTTATTTTACAGGTAATTTTGTAATTATTTTAACTATTTTAGCTATTAAATAGTTCTTAACTATTTAATAGCTATTGTACCTGGTTAAAATAAATACAAAGTTGCCTGTAAAATAAATATTAATCCTAAAATAGCTATAATATAATTATAATTTACATTGTAGCTATATTATGGTTTATTTTACAGGTAAGTATTTAGCTTTAAATAGGATTAATTTATTTAATAAGAGTTAATTTATTTCGTTAGATTTAAATTATATTTAACTTAGGGGGGTGTTAGTGTTAGGGTTAGACTTAGCTTTAGGGGTTAATACATTTATTAGAATAGCGGTGAGCTCCAGTCGGCAGATTAGGGGTTAATGTTTGAAGTTAGGTGTCGGCGATGTTAGGGAGGGCAGATTAGGGGTTAATACTATTTATTATAGGGTTATTAAGGCGGGAGTGAGGCGGATTAGGGGTTAATACATTTATTATAGTAGCGCTCAGGTCCGGTCGGTAGATTAGGGGTTAATAAGTGTAGTTAGGTGGAGGCGACGTTGTGGGCGGCAGATTAGGGGTTAATAAATATAATATAGGGGTCGGCGATGTTAGGGCAGCAGATTAGGGGTACATAGGGATAATGTAGGTGGCGGGGGTGTACGGAGCTGCGGATTAGGGGTTAAAAATAATATGCAGGGGTCAGCGATAGCGGGGGCGGCAGATTAGGGGTTAATAAGTGTAAGGTTAGGGGTGTTTAGACTCGGGGTACATGTTAGAGTGTTAGATGCAGACGTAGGAAGTGTTTCCCCATAGGAAACAATGGGGCTGCGTTAGGAGCTGAACGCGGCTTTTTTGCAGGTGTTAGGGTTTTTTTCAGCTCAAACAGCCCCATTGTTTCCTATGGGGATATCGTGCACGAGCACGTTTTTTTAAGCTGGCCGCGTCCGTAAGCAACTCTGGTATTGAGAGTTGCAGTGGCGTTAAATATGCCTGTACGCTCCCTTTTTGGAGCCTAACGCAGCCATTCTGTGAACTCTCAATACCAGAGTTATTTAAATGGTGCGGCCAGAAAAAAAGCCAGCGTTAGCTACGCGGGTCATTACCGACAAAACTCTAAATCTAGCCGTAAGGTTGCTTCCAACAAAAATATTAATCAGGAAATTATTGTTCCTTCTTTGTGTCCTAATCCTTCTAAGAAGGAGCGTCTGTTACATAACTTGGACATGGTCAGTGCCCTGAAGTTTTACTTGCAGGCGATTAAAGAATTTCGTCAATCATCTTCATTATTTGTTGTTTTTTTTCTGAAAAATGTAGGGCCAGAAAGCTACAGCTACCTCTCTTTCTTTTTGGCTGAAGAGTATAATCTGTTTTGCATATGAGACTGCTGGACAGCAGCCTTCTGAAAGAATTCCAGCTCATTCCACTAGGGCTGTGGCTTCCTCATGGGCATTCACAAATGATGCTTCTGTTGAACAGATTTGCAAAGCTGCAACTTGGTTGTCTCTTCACACTTTTTCCAAATTTGATACTTTTGCCTTGTTCGACGCTGTATTTGGGGTGAAAAGTTCTTCAAGCAGTGGTGCCTTCCGTTTAGGTTCCTGTCTTGTCCCTCTCTATCATCCGTGTCCTATAGCTTTGGTTTTGTATCCCATAAGGAGGAAATCCGTGGACTCGTCATATCTTGTAAAAGAAAAGGAAATTTATGCTTACCTGATAAATTAATTTCTTTTACGATATGATGAGTCCACGGCCCACCCTGTCATTTCTAAGACAGGTCTTTATTTTTGTTAAACTTCAGTCACCTCTGCACCTTGGCTTTTCCTTTCTCTTCCTAACTTTGGTCAAATGACTGGAGTGGGAGGGAAGGGGGAGCTATATATACAGCTCTGCTGTGGTGCTCTTTGCCTCCTCCTGCTGACCAGGAGGCAATATCCCATAAGTAAGGATGAAATCCGTGGACTCGTCATATCGTAAAAGAAATACATTTATCAGGTAAGCATAAATTTCCTTTTTGTTGCCAACGATTTAGACAATAATGGCTGTGTGTTGAGTTATTTTGAGGGGACAGCAAATTTACACTGTTACAGTGGCGTCACTGGGGGGTGCGGGCCGCACCTGGGTGACACCCTCCAGGGGGTGACACCAAAAAAAAAAATACAAGATATGTGTTCTGAGGCCATGTTATCACTTTAGTTTGACTCCCCCCCTCTTGTATAATTGTTACATTAGATGACAGTTCATTTTGTTTAAGGAAAAAACAAAAAGACTGTATTACTATTGAAATTCAAAGAAATACAATGTTGAGATGCATAGATTATTTTATTAGAGGCTGGCATTTGTGAACATTAGTGGGACTGGGGAAGTTGTAGACACACAATTTTTTTGCCCCTTGAGCCAGTGCTGCAATTTCAACAAATAGTTTTCCCGGCTGCTTTTGCTTGTTTGTACTTTGCTCCTCCCCTGCCCAATTTCACTATGAATGTTGTGGGTGTGACGTGGGGCTTGCAAAGTTGCGCTGCTAGCCTAAACCTACATGCCTATCTGTGCTCACTGCTCAGTGACATGCGGCCCAGGGCTGTGCACTAACAGACTTGGAACAGAGTCAGAGAGCAGAATTTTCATAGTTTGCGCGCCTAAACCTTTTCTTCAGTGATTTATTTTAGAGTGCTCTGTTTATCTTTCATTTGATGTTCTGCTGAGCCAGGGAGCAGCTCTAGGCATGAGCTTCAGAATTTATGCAGTGCAGTTTACGTGTTTTTGTGTGTGTGTCTGAGTGTGTTTCCGAGTGTTTGTGTGTGCGTCTAAGTATGTTTTTAAGTGTGTTTGAGTGTTTGTATGTGTGTTTGCCTGTGTTTTTGTGTGTGTCTGCTTTCTGGGGGGGGGGGGTGACACCATGACTTACCGCACTGGGTGACACCTACCCTAGTGACTGCACTGTTATACAGGTTGTACACTCACTACTTTACATTGTAGCAAAGTGTCATCTTTTCAGTGTTGTTACATGAAAAGATATAATAAAATATTTATAAAAATGTGAGGGTGTACTCACTTTTGTGAGATACTGTCCAATACAAAGTATGTTCTAGGATTTGGATGGCCTCTTCACCCTTGAATATAGACATGCCCAACATTTTACAATGGAGTCAAATTGGATTTTTTTAATCACGCCCAGGCTGAGTGATGAGAGAATACATTTTCAAATTATTTTTATTGCGGCACAAAGCTAGTCTCAAAACCCATTTTATTGAATCTAGCCCATATTTTGAAATGATACGATAGCAAACAAACCAGAGCTTTTAAAAGGATTTTTAATTTCAATATGAGCATAGAAACAGAGATATTGACGGCAGATAAGAGCTGTAGTCCCAGCAAGACTGCCTGCTATTTCATAAAGTATAAACTTATCTAGTTTGTAGGATAGTCGTATGCTTTTCCCAGACATTCTTAAAGTCCTTTATTATTTTTTTAAAGATAAAGTCAACTCCAAAACTGTTATTGTTTAAAAAGATAGATAATCCCTTTATTACCCATTCCCCAGTTTTGCACAACCAACACAGTTATATTAATATACTTTTTACCTCTGTGATTACCTTGTATCTAAGCCTCTTCTGACAGCCCCCTTATCACATGGCTATTTTTTTATTATCTATTGACTTGTTATCTATATGGCCCACATGGATTCAGTCTATTGTTGTGAAAAGCAAATAAAAAAACATGTGATAAGATGCTGTCTGTAGTTGCTTAGAAACAGGCCAAGATTTAGAGGTTTAAATGTTATATATTAACTTAACAATGTTGATTTTGCAAAGCTGGGTAATGGTTATTAAAGGTGTTATCCATCTTTTTAAACTATAACAATTCTGGTGTAGACTGTCCCTTTAAATTTAATTATTCAGACAGAGCATGCAATTTTAAACAACTTTCCAATTTACTTCCATCAACAAAATGTGCACAGTCTGTCTATACAGGTTATACACTTTTTGAGTTTACCAGCTCATACTGAGCATGCACAAGAATTCACAGAATATACATATATGCATTTCTGATTGGCTGGTGGCTATCACATGATACAGGAAGAGTGGAAATAGACAAAACTGAAATATGTCATTAAAAAATCTACCACTCATTTGAAGTTCAGACTGTACTATTTCATTGTCTTTTTATCATGTATTTGTTGGTTATGCAAATCTACTGTATTTACTGGTCCTTTAATGATTCCCTTAGTATAGAGCTTTTGCTAAATTATTGTTTTTCCTGTACTTCTTTTTCTCCTTAAACGGGAAGAGTCCACAGCTGCATTGATTACTTTTGGGAAATCAGAACCTGGCCACCAGGAGGAGACAAAGACACCCCAGCCAAAGGCTTAAATACCTCCCCCACTTCCCTCATCCCCCAGTCAATCTTTGTCTCAGGAGGTTGGCAGAGAAGTGTCAGAAGATTGAAGATAGTTTCTAATGGAGGGTAGTACTCTTCGAAATGGGACTGGAGTTTTAAGTAATCTTGTCAGCCTCTCAGTGAGAGCATGGATGAGAGTCCGAAAATGCAGGGGGGAGTTCTTCTGCAAAACCATCCCGGCTCATATTAACAGCTCCTGGGCAATCAGCGTTAACGAGTGTCGCTTCCTGCCTTTATTCACTCAAGTCCATGTCAGAAGCGATGCACTTATCTGTCACACTTGAAGGGCCATGTTCCTGTTCCACTGCGTAGATTCCGGTAAGATAGTTTCATTTTATTTTGATATGTGTATGTAATGTTAATGACAGAAGCCAGGGTCCCAGTGGGACTCCTTTATCTTAAATGGAATCAAGGGTTAATATCTCCTGAGGGGGGTTATGAGCAGGGGGGACTTTAATGATGTTTGTTATGTGATTTTGTCTGCTAATGTGTAGTGTTACTTGGGCTCATGGCTATTTGGACATAATGGCCTTATATAAACAGTTTGTGCAGTCCTAGGGACTGGCACTTTTTTTGTTTTGTTTACATGATGAACCCTGTGACAGGGTGTGGTCACGTATTCCATTTCCGCACCTTGACCGTGTGGCGACGGAGGGAGTCCGTTCGTTGTTTGGTTCACGGGAGGTGGTAAGTGCCCCAGCCATTGGGGGGTGTAAGGTGCCTTTAGTGTTTGTCCATGATTACAATCTCCAAGTTATGGAGGATTCTGATTTTTTTGGAGACAGATATCTCCGATTCAGAGTATACCTCTTGCGATGAATATAACATGGCCCGGGTTATCCATGCCCATCAGTTATGTGCCGATTGCCATTCTAGAGTACTCTCTTCCCCCGAATCAGGGAATTTAGAGTACGCTTAGCCATCCCCCCCTGAGGATTCCATGTCCTACGAGGTGCGTGCCCCAGAGCCTTCCTTTGGTACGCCAGCAGGTATCCCTACGGCCGTTACTCCTTCTCCGGAAGGTGGCTTGTTTCCTCCAGAGGTTACAGCACAGTTCCGCATGGCCATATCTATGGCGTTGGCACATATATATCTCCCTAGAGAGGTATTTTTAAGATACTGTCTGTGTTCTGTTATCCGGGATTCGTCTGGCGTGGGATCGCCTGAGTCAGTTAGACCTTCTGGGGAAGCGATGGCCTCTGAGGCTTCAGGAGCCCTACTCTCGGGCCGGGGGCGTCCATTAACCTGGTGGGGGATCGTTTTGCCTTCTGTTATAGACTGGCATGTCTGCATGTTCTACTAAGGCATGTTTTGGCAGTGCTGGAGTATTCCAGCCCTACTGGGCCGAGGGATCCTCGGTCTTCTGTGTCAGACTGCAAACTGGGTTAGACGTGTAGGGATGAAGACAATCTCTTTAACGTCCCCGCTTTTTTCTTTCTTTTAAGTATCTGTTCCAGCTCGGCTGGTCCGGTTGGCATGCCATTTTCCTTGGGAGTTCACCCTCGGGTGCTGCCTTTCTTTTATTTGAATCTGGCAAGGATATATTTGATTTGTTTTATGAAGCTCATGCCTGTTATAATTGTCCGTTGTGGGAACATTTCTTCTCTGGAACTGATACTTGTGATTTTGTGGTTGCGTGCGCACTTCCTTGGAAGCTGCACATTCTATATGATTATAGTTTATCGACCCCTTTGGGGTTTCGTTTTTCCTTGGACAGTTCAGGGGAGTTCCTTGTACCAAGCAGGTACTAGTCGGGCACTAGCTACTCTTTCTATGGTTCATGTCACCCACGTGGTGCCGGGTTGCTGGTTACCTTGTTGGGTGTTGAGTCGTTTACTTTGATGAAGTGTTCGTGTTATGTTTTATCCAATTACTTGAGGGGGTGTTTTTCGTTTTCTTATAACGTCAACCTCGTCTTCGGTGAACGGAGGGTTTGTTCCTCTACTGTATTCTGTAGGCTGGGGTTTGGACCAGTCTGTCTCTTCGTGGGTTCGGGAGGTCCTTGGTGTTGGAACCGGTGTTTCCTTATTCCCAAGGGTTTGGCGGTCTGGATGACTGCTGGACAGCCCAGGTACCAGTTTGGATGAAGTTTTTTCGTAATATCTTGGTATCTTATGGGTGTCTGTTTTTATTGTGGTAGTCACCGGTACCTATTGAGGTTGCTGGGACTGCTTTTTTCCTTGTAAGGGTGGTCTGGCCATCCGAGTTCAGAAGTGTTGATATGTCCATCTTCACTTGTTTCTGCATATCGCACGCTCTCATAAGAGCTTCTCCCCTTTTTTTCTCCCCAGCAACCGCCCCTGGTTTGCTCCGCAAAAGAGTTGTAGGGTTTTTCGATGGTCCTCCTTGTGTGGAACAGGGTTTTCCAGGAGGGTGATCCTGTGAGGATTTTGTCTCTCTGTCTAAGTGGCTTGTTCAGCCTGCCGGGTAGCCTAGTGGGTTGCCAGTTACCCATATTGCTAAGGTTGCGAGTTTGAGTCCAGCTTTTGTTGGATGTTCTCCATTATATGGAACCCTGTCCCTGGTGACCTTCAGGGTCCCTGAAGAATTTGAATCCAGCTGCAGCTGATTGTCTATTCACTTTGTATTACAAATTGCAATAAAGGATTATTTTTCTTGGAATATTGCACTTGGATCTCTAGGAGCTCTTGTTCTCTGGGGATGCAGAGGGTCCAGGGTTCAGCTCCACCTATGGGGGTGGGTTGCCATCTCTTAGACCTGTCTAGATATTTGTCTTTGCTTTTGATCTGAGTTCTTGCAAATGCACTACCCAGAGTGTTCTTCTCCGTATGAGGTAACCTGGGGTTTCCTCAGGTCAAATGGCCTGCCCCGTTTTTGGAGGGTCTCGCTTAGTTTTGGGTCTGGATCGTTGGATTCTGTCCTGGGCGGTTCAGTTTAGAACCTTAGGGTTTAGAAAGTCCCCTTGTCCCTTCAGGGGGTTGGTTTTTCTCTCAGGGGAGCTTTGGTTCCTGTCTGGAGGTTAGTTGATGCTTTTCGGATGCATCTTTTAGTTGTCACCAGTGGCAACTTTTGCACTTTGAGTCGAGGTTGTTTGTCTCAACTGAGCTGGTGGTAATGGTCGTTAAGTTATTGCTCAATTGTATTGCTTACCGTTTCGTTTTAAGCCTCTTTGCCCTGTCTACAGCTGGGAAAGTGGTCCCCTTTGCATTAGTCCTCTGGGGAGGGTTTTGGAAGTCTTACAGCTTCCGAAGTCTTACTGTTTCCATGGAGACCCGGTGGGTTCTATCTTCTCGCTCGAGGATTTTTCTTCCTCCCTTGCGTGCTAGAGGCTATGGAGGCTGGTTCTGGTACTAGAGTATCGTTATGGCTCAGTGCCCTTTCTCCCTTTTTTGTGAGTGCTCCTTCTTTAGGGAAGGGAAATGTGCAAGGGTTCCGTACCCATGCACGACGTATCTATTATGGGCCACTTGTAGTGGCCGGATGGTTTGCATAGCAAGCAGAAGGTTTGCAGTTTGCAAACATCTGCAGGTTTTGAATCTGGAATGTGTGTTTGTAAGCTGTTTGGTAGTCGTGGTAGCATGTCTGATGCTAGTAATTGGTCAGGGGTTCGTTCCCCTTAGGCCCTCCGTTCTCTCTGGAGGCGGACGTTGCCAGCCCTTCTTGGGCTGGGTCCGTTTCTCGGAGTGGGGTCTGACTGTGTACTTCTGTTGGCCCTGTTATCCTCCCTGGTGGGGGGTTCTCAGGTGTTCCTTCCTCCACTGGTTACATTTCACTGCTGGGGTCCGGATTTGTCCTGGTCGTGAGTTGTCGTTGATATCCGGCACTCTGTGGGATAGGATCCCATGATGGCTTAGGGCTAGTTTTGCTGCCCTGGAGCTTGCGAGTCTGTCTATTGTGATTCTGTGTTTCACAGAGAGCCCTTTTTTCTGCTGGGACAGTTGGTTTTTCTGTCCTGTCAGTGGGCTCTGGGTTACCTTCGGTCCTGATACGGGTTTCCTACCTGTATGCGACTAGTTATAGCAGTTGTATCTGCTGGACTAGGGTTTTGGGGGGCTTGTGGCTCTTTGGCACACCATCAGTCATATGGTGTTGTGTCTGAGGATCTGAGGGTGGATTTTGTTCGTTTTCGCGATCGCTCTCTCATTGGTTGGGAATGTCTCTCTTGGGGATAGGATTTTTGTCTCTAGAGAGTTCTTCTCCTGGGTGGTTGTCTTGTAACATCCTTCGTTTTGCTTGCCTTGGGGTTTTCTTCCCTAGTCTGATGGTCCTTTAGATCTCCTTCGGGTACTCCATTCTCTTCTTTGGAGGTAGGTGGAAGTACTTTCTTTGGGTAGTTTGTGCGATGGGAGCCTGCGGGACTTGAGGCATTGTGCTCAGCGGAATCTAAAGATTTTGAGTGGTCTCCAGCATGGCTTTGCCTGTTGTTTAACTGATGGGCAGTTACCTTGTTAACTTTTATACTGTTTTTTTTATGGGTAATACCAGGCTGTGGTGCCTTTTGAAGACCGCACCTTCTGTACCCGCCCTTTGTTTGCATTCAGTGTCCTCTATAGCTTGGGTATTGTTTTCCCAAAAATAATGAATGCAGCTGTGAACTCTTCCCGTTTAAGAAGAAAAACTCAAATTATGCTTACCTGATAATTTTCTTTTCTTCTGAGGGGGAAGAGTTCACAGCTCCCCGCCCATGTTTTATTGATGAGGCGGCCGTAGTTTAGTTTCTTCTTCTGTCACCTTTTTCACCCTGATATTTCTTCTACTGTTCCTTGTTCCCTTGGCAGACTGACTGGGGGATGAGAGAAGTGTGGGAGATATTTAAGCCTTCGGCTGTGGTGTCTTTGCCTCCTCCTGGTGGCCAGGTTCTGAATTCCCAAAAGTAATGAATGCAGCTGTGGACTCTTCCCGTCATAAGAAAAGAAAATGATCAGGTAAGCATAATTTGAGGGTTTTTTTTAGTTTTTTTTTAATAATAATAAAAAAAGCTCATTTCTGAATCCTATTTACATTTATCATTCAATGAATATAGTTGCTCACCATGAGGAGAGAGAACTTATTAGTAACAGCTGTAGCGTTTTCT
This sequence comes from Bombina bombina, assembly GCF_027579735.1. NCBI lineage: Eukaryota > Metazoa > Chordata > Amphibia > Anura > Bombinatoridae > Bombina > Bombina bombina. Next base: position 423,590,937 of record NC_069499.1, read on the forward strand.
GTCATTTCAGTTTTTCTTTTTTTTTTTTTTCCTTCCAATGAGGCTGCTGCTAGTGGAGCAGAGTGGGTGACAGTCATTTTATTGACAGCGGATCTAGTTAGCTTTTGAATGACTTGTGAGCAAATATCCAACAGTCACTTCAACTGGACATATTTTAGTAATTGTTTGTTTTGTACAGGAAGAACACATCCAGACTTCTACATTGTCAGACTTGATTAGAATGTGCTCTGTTAATTAGAGTCACATACAAATGTAGGGAAGACACCTGTGTGCATTTATAATCTTCATGTTCTGTTTCTTTTTTTTTCTTTTTTTTTTTATCTTTTATTATTTTCTTATATCAACAATACAAAGTTCAGATACATAGTTGCTTTACATCTCGTATATAAAAGGAAGAACAAGGAAGGGAAGATCCTTTACAAGAGAGAAACATTTGAACCGCACAGTCATTCCTTCCCGAATAAAATCCATTTATCCTTAGTCCTAGCATTGACCAAGGGGGTACTTCTTGAATAAGTTGTTTATCACTGTATCTAGGGAAGTGCTTGGAAAAAAATAAAAATGTTCTGTTTCTTAGTATAAATTATTTTAATGATATGGTGAGGTTGAGCCGTGTCAGAGTTTAAAGGAGATAAAATACTGTTACAATTATAACAATGCGCTAATATTCAACCTGTGTTGTAATACAAATTGTAACAAAAATGTCTGCTTATTTTTACAGACAGTTGAAGATATTTACAATCTCGTTCTGTGTGTGAAAAAAACTTTTCTTTTCTTTTTTACTACTTGACCAATTTTATTTTTGATTAAGAAATCAGCAGACATGCCATTTTTTTGTGATTATCCCAGGACGTTTATATACAGATAAAATAAGAATGATCAAAAAATGTAGGAGACAGAAGTAAAATTATAGTAGATGTGACCACCTAGCGGTCTGAGTTTAAGGATTGCTTCAAACAGTCTTTGAAACAAAAAAGAAAAGTTAACATACATAGATTATTGCATTAAATCCAGGGCAGACTGCATATGTATTCTCCCATACTTAAGAAGGTTACATAGTAATTATAACCCTTTTATTGAACCAGTGGCACAAATGTTTAAATGTCTGTGCTTAAAGGGACAGTATACACTCATTTTCATATAATTGCATGTGATAGACACTACTATAAAGAATAAGATGCACAGATACTGATATAAAAATCCAGTATAAAACTGTTTAAAAACTTACTTAGAAGCTAACAGTTTAGCTCTGTTCAAAAGGTAGGCGGAAAGCCCACTGCAAGTGGGAAATATCAGACACTCCCCCTCCCCCTTCTTTTGCATATGAAAAGACCCTTTACACAAACAGGAGCAAGCTGGAGAAGGTAGCTGACGGTATTCACATAAAACTTTGGGGCTTGGTTAGGAGTCTGAAAATCAGAGCAATGTTATTTAAAAATAAGCAAAACTATAAATTAAAAAAAACAAAAAACTTGATGAGCTATATAAATAGATCATCTACAAAACATTTATGCAAAGAAAAAATGAGTGTATAATGGTCCTTTAAGAGAAAGTGTATCAAGCAGGAAATAAGAGTGGAGAAGGAGCTATAATTATACCCTAGAGCATTTCCACATATGTTTTTTTGAAAATTCACTAGCCTAGGACATGAGATTTCTCATTTCTTTCATACAGGTGGTGTGAGAGTCTACAATCCATTAATCCTGGGAATTACTGTTCACTACCACTAGGGGGAGGCAAAGATTTCCAAACCCCAAGAGCTCTAAAAAAAAAAAAAAAAACGCCCACCTTACAGGTACCTCAGTCATGTCCTTGCCTCCGCTGGAGGTAGTTGAAGAATGAAGATGTGCATTTGATTCTACAGAGAGAGGGGTTTTCAGTCTATGTTGAGGCCAATTTTCCCCTCTGAGTAAAGTATTTGTCAGAAGGATGTATATGGGGTATGTTTAGTGGCGCTTTTTTTTTTTTTTTTCTTCACTTCGGGATAGCACATGTATGCCCTCTGGTACACGCAGGTCAGGTTTGGCGCAGTAATCTCTTTTTTATAGTCTGTGTGTTCTATTCAGCTGAGCTTTATCCTGAGCGTTTTACCTTCTCTAAGGGTAATGAGGATAAGCCTACTAATCGTTAAGATTTTGTTTTTAAAACTTTTGTTTAAACTCCTGAGGTTTTTCCTATTCCAGATGCTGTCTCTTAGATTGTTTCTAGGGAATGGTCTAAGCCAGGTAATTCTTGTAATCAGTCTGGTAGGTTTAAGAAGTATGCTTCAGGAAAGTTCTTCTCTGTGAGAGGCACATGTTGAGCAAAAAGAGGCTGCTTTTTGGGTGGTAACTAGCCATAGAACAAGCTATTATGCTATTGTTCGTTCCCAGGTTGAGCGCTTCTCTCTTTTTATTTATGCAAATTATGACACTTAGGGAAGTCTCCCTTAGTGTGATGCAGGAATCCAGACGTCGACCCGTTGCTCGGTGTGCCTAGAGGGATATGGCTGCACCTCACTGACGAGGCCCACAATAGGCCGAAACGTACGTCTGGGGTTTTGCTGTTTCTCTCGTTCAGAGAGGGATTTCCTGGTATTTCGGGGATGGGCTGTACTGTGAAGTCAGGATCAGACTGATATGCTTCAGGAAAGTTCTTCTCTGTGAGAGGCACATGTTGATCAAAATGAGGCTGCTTCTTGGGTGGTAACTAGCCATAGAGCAAGCTATTATGCTATTGTTCGTTTCCAGGTTGAGCGCTTCTCTCTTTTTTTTATTTATTCAAATTATGACCTTTAGGGAAGTCTCCCTAAGTGTGATGCGGGAATCCAGACTTGGACCCGTTGCTTGGTGTGCCTAGAGGGATATGGCTGCACCTCACTGACGAGGCCCACAATAGGCCGAAACGTACGTCTGGGGTTTTGCTGTTTCTTTCGTTCAGAGAGGGATTGCCTGGTATTTCGGGGCTGGATTGTACTGTGAAGTCAGGATCAGACTGATATGCTTCAGGAAAGTTCTTCTCTGTGAGAGGCACATGTTGAGCAAAAGGAGGTTGCTTCTTGGGTAGTAACTAGCCATAGAACTAGCTATTATGCTATTGTTCGTTCCCAGGTTGAGCGCTTCTCTCTTTTTATTTTAGGTTTAAGAGGTTACCTGCCTATAATTTTGAACTGTGCAAAACTGTCCCTAAGGTAGATGAGGCCATTTCCACTCTGGCTAATCATACTACTATCCCCTTGGAAGACAGCACTTCTTTTAAGGACCCTTTAGATTGGAAGCTAGAATCTGTTCTTAGAAGGGCCTTTCTGCAAGCAGGGTATTTTGCTATCTCTATTGCTGATTTAGGTGCTGCTGCTTCTTACTGGTTGACTAGTATTTCAGAACAGTGTTTTAATAATTCTGCCAGTGAAGATCTTTTGGGTTTACTCAAGAGTGCTAATTCCTTTTTGATGCTGTTGATATTATTAAAATTCATGTCAAAACTATATGTCCTTGGCAGTCCTTTCTAGAAGAACTTTATGGCTTAAGCCCTGGTCTGCTGATATGTTGTCTAAATCAAGACTTAATTAATCTATCAGATAAACATTAATTATATTTTTCTTCTCTACTTCCATGTACACCAGCATTACTGACTCTCAGAGACTGAGCTTGACATTTAGTTTTTGGAAACCTTTGACATCTCCTAGTGGCCAGGAGTGAAAATTCCCAGAAATAATGGCTTGTGGACTCTCACCAACTCTATGAAAGAAAGTTGTGCATAAGGGAGGGAGAATGACTATTTGTCAGAGTAAGCTTCTGTGGGGTGTGCATAAGGGTGGAAGAACACCTTGGTGTGTACCTTCTAGTGGGAATGTGCTTGGGTATGAGGGTAGGAAATACCATTTCAATATTCAATGTGTACTTGATTATTCATAAAGGTTGATTTTGTGTTATTTTTTTTTTTGTTTTTTGTTTTTTCAGGCTGTAGATGACGAAGACAAGATGACCCCAGAGCAGCTTGCTATCAAAAATGTTGGGAAACAGGTACATTTTGAATATTTTTTTTCTAGATGTTATTAGCTTTACTTGGATCTGTTAAACAATATAATAGGATGTTCGCATGATATACTGATGTTCTGAAATGTAAGTTTCACATATATAACTTTTTTTTTTTTTTTTTTTAAGGATCCCAAGCGTCATTTGGAAGAACATGTGGACGTTTTGATGACTTCAAATATTGTTCAGTGTTTAGCGGCTATGTTGGACACAGTTGTATTTAAATAATGAACTGACTGTATTTATGCTTCATTGATTACTTACAAAAAAACATTAAGCTTGTGAAAAGAAATCAAGAAAAAAATGTGCCCAAAGCTGGTTTTATCTAGTTTAACCAAGCTTTGATGCTAGAATACCAATCCATGTGTTTCTTTTTACTGCCTTCATCTTTGTTAATAAGATCAGTTTGATACCTAATAGGAGTGTGTATTTACATCACAAAATGCAGTTGCAAACTTGCTTTCAGGTGCTGCAAAGACATCTAGTAACGTGAACTGTTGCTTGAAATAGAAGACATCTGGCATCTTTTACAGTCAAGGGGCAGCAATATAACACCTTTCAGTCTCTGCAATTACTTCTGTTCTTTGATGGCACAGTCTTTACAGATTGCAAGTAGTTTGAAAATACACCAGGGCAAATTTTATTGTTTCTATTTGTTATTTCCAACATGAAAAAAAAAAAAATAAGTATACAAATGTATTTTGTGCTGCTTCATAATAAAATACATTTACACCTATCTGGTTTTCTTGTGAATAGTATATCTATTAGAATGGCAGTATCATGCAAAATACACATGCTTGTTCAAGTCTAATTTCACTTTCTTCTGCATATTCTTCACAAAATGAGTTTTCTTTCCTAAGATATGGTGAGTCCACGGAGTCCTCAATTACTGTTGGAAATATCACTCCTGGCCAGCAGGAGGAGGCAAAGAGCACCTACAGCAAAGCTGTTAAGTATCCCTCCCCTTCCCACAATCCCCAGTCATTCTCTTTTCCTTCAATGCAAGGAGGAGGAGAAGTTAGGTGTTGATGATTTTTCTACAATCAAGATTTTATTATTTTAAAGCCAGAGCAGGCTTGCTCTGATCATTCCAGACAAATCTGGGTCTAGCTGTACTCCACGTTAGTCTCTTCAGTAGGGCTGTGGTGGCTTTAAAGCAGTTAGGAACTTGTGCGGTGGGCCTCACTGCGTTTTCCTAACAGGTTGCTACCCTTACATAGACAACCAGAGTAGGCTTACTCTGTTCTCTCTTGTGTTCACAGGTCTCTGTCAGTAGTCGCTTCCTCTCATACCGGGTGAGCAGTCCTCCTGCCAGACAGCCAGAGGTGCAGGTAAGTGCCATTTTGCTTACTTTATATGCACAGAAAAGAAGTTTGGCACTAAATCAGGTAAATCTGCACAAGTTTTTGACTGTTATTCCTGTCTATGCTTTCAGGAATACTGGGGCAGGGAGCAGGTACTGGGGCTGGAGAGTGCTTTATAGTGGCTCAGTAGATTGTTTTTTTATTTGGGGTTTAAACGTTTCAGTTTAGACTTTTTACAATTGCCCTAAATGTGGCAGGTTTCAACTATGTACTTTTGGCAATAGTTTTTTTTTTGACCGTTGGAGCACCTCTGTAATCTTAAGGAGGCGGATCTTTCTGAGACGGTAAAAGTCTTCCTGCTCAGCGCGTGCTTTTCATTAGAAGCGACATAGCTGTTAGCGGAATTGAACAATCTGCAGTTAACTTCTCGAGAAGTATATCGGAGCGGTTGGGAGATTCTTACAAGAGCTATTAAGGAACGCCTGTTAGAACACAATGGTTTTACAGTATAAACGCATATGGACTGCAGAGGGGGCAGGTAGGCACCTCAGTGATACGCTGAGGTTTAGAGTTGGCATGACAGTATTATAATAAAATACCCTAAGCCTCTATTATGTCTCTATTGCTTAGCTATACAAGAATTTAGGTTCTGTTGAATGTTTCCTTTCGGCCCTGTTTGCTGTTGGGAACTAATCTTTTTTTTTTTTTATATATATTTATTTATTTGTATCCAACACAGTATACAATCAAATGAATTTAACCTTTTGTGCCACGCAGGGCAAGGTAAAACATGTTATAGAACAAAAACAAATTAGAGCAACAAATTCACTTTCTCTCAGTGGATTAATAATTTCTTTGTAAACAATATTCGATACTGAGCTGGAATTTTTCTGTTTTAAATACACAAAAAAAACCAATAAAGCACTCAGATAGTCAAAAACAACTAATAAAAAAGATAGAAGAAAGGGGCGAGAGAAAAAAAAAAAAAAAAAGAAAAAAAAAAAAAAAAAAAAAAAAAAAACAAGGGAAATCCATCACTGCTAAATCAGATCCCAACTACGATTAGTGCTAAATTTCTGTAGCCTTTGTTATCCATGAATGTGGGAAAAGATCTAATATAACCATTTCTGCAAAACTAACTGAGGATGTAAAGGGTGTTAAAATCTGTTTTTGTATAGGCAAGAGATAAGAGTTAATAGTGGGATACCAACCACGTAAAAAAAATTTAATTCTAATTTCTGAGGCATCCTGTAAATGATATGATTCAAAAATAATTTGATCTTGAATAGCGTGCATGATCTCAGAAAATACGGGCCCTTTATTTGCTTTCCATTTTTTAAGAATACTCTGTCTTACCGCTAATATTAATGTATTTAAAGAGCGAGTCCAATACCTATCTAGACTACTCGAGGACTCAACCAATAGGATAATATCCCGGAACGTGAGAGAAACAGATACACCATGTATATTGTTAAACCAATATATAAGTTTCAACCAAAGCTGATTTATCCTAGGACATGTCCAAAACATATGTAATAAATCCGCTTCCATATAAGCACACCTGGGGCATGAAGCTGACCTAGAAGGATAGAATCGAGCCAATTTAGCAGGATAAAGATAAAAATTGTTTATTAGTTTCATATGGGATTCCTTCCATATTGAGGGGACTTTACAAGTTTCTAGCGACTTAAAACTTTGTATGATTCTGTCCGGATCTATGTCCCAGATTGTCTTACACCATGGACCGCAAATCTTACTTAAACTACCTTGCGTTTGTTTTGAGAGCATAATATCGTAGATTAATGAGATAGAAGTAACACCCGCTACGTATTTCTGTATTAGGACTCTGATATCGGACCATACAACAGATATGGGAAACCTCCAATCCTGTGACCCAATGAAATGACGTACCTGAAAAAACGCAAATAAATCTGATCTAGGTAAATGATAAAGAGAGAACAAGGTTTCACCATCCAACACTGAGTCGTCTGGGCCAATTAACTGACAAATCCGATTTAGCCCCTTTTCGGCCCAGTTCTTAAAAGTTTTTTGATGTAAACCGGGGGAAAATAAGGGGTTACCCTGAATAGGAAGAAATTCTGACAAAGAAAAATCTATTTCCAGCACTTTACAGAGTTTGTGCCACGCCAGAACTATATTTTTAAATGAAATAAGTGAACAGACGTTGGATGGTAATTGACGCGGCTTACAATGTAATAAAGCTGATAATGCAAAAGGGTGTATCAGTAAAGACTCCTGCACATAAGTGGAAAATATATCTGTTTTTGCCAGCCAATCAATTGCGATTTTTGCCATCGCTGCAATATTATACAAATAGATATCTGGCAGTGATAGGCCACCTGCCCATGATTTCTGCATTAGTCTTGCTAGAGCAATGCGTGGTTTTTTATTTTGCCAGATAAATTTAGAAAAGTAACCGTACAAAATTCTACAATCCCGGTTAGTTATTAATAAGGGCAAATTTTGAACAGGGTAGAGAAGGCGTGGAAAGATAATGGTTTTAACCAGATTTACTCTCGCCGTTAGTGATATGGGAAAAGAAGTCCATAGTTGCAGATCTTGTTTGATTTTTTGGAATATAGGAAGAAAATTATCAGAATACCAGTGGTTCGGATTTTTATGTAGTTAAAGACCCAGATATTTAACAGACTCTACCACTTTGAACGGATTACTAGGGTGACTTGAGTCTACTTTTCCAATATACATTAATTCACTTTTTTCCATATTCACTTTATAACCTGAAAATGAGCTAAAATCCTCTAGCAATTGCCTCAAAATAGGAATGGATTGCTGTGTATTTTGTAGAAAGGCTAAAATATCATCAGCACATAGCAATGTGTTTAAACGCAGAGATCCTATTGTAATCCCTGGTAGACTATTTCTTAATCTTATCGCTAGCGGCTCTAATGCTGTATTAAACAGCAAGGGAGACAGAGGACATCCTTGCCTTGTACCTCGCTGTAGTGTTATTTTTGGCGAGATCATCCCATTTACTAGTAAATATGATATGGGCTTCAAATAGATTCTATGAATAAATTGCAAAAAGTTCCCTTTTATCCCAAATTTCCCAAGTGAAATAAAGAGATGATCCCATACTATAGAATCAAACGCTTTGACTGCGTCTAATGTAAGGACAGCCATATCAGTACGATTACTTATATTAACTTTTTGTTCCGTATTCCAAGCGTAGTCTATCAACGTAATTAATTTCCGTATGTTCTTAGAGGCATTCCTCTTAATCATAAAGCCCGTCTGATCCATGTGAATGAGTTTCTGTAAACAGAAAGATAATCTGTCAGCTAAAATAGAGGCTAAGATCTTATAATCAGAGTTTAAAACTGATATCGGCCTATACGAGCCTGGGTCCTCCGGATCTTTCCCCTTTTTTAATATAAGTGAGATGTTAGCCATTGAGAAATAGGATGATATTGGGTTATCTAGTGTGTAATATACGTTAAATAACTTCTCTAATACTGGTAATAAATCTTCCTTAAGACATTTAAAAAATTCCGCGGGTAATCCGTCTGGGCCTGGGGCTTTATTGGACTTCAAGTTATCGATAGCCTTGCTAATTTCTTCTCTAGTTATATAATCATTTAACATTGTTAAATCTTCCATCTGGATCTTGGGCGTATCAACTTTGGACCAGAATACCTCTTGGATATCAGGATTGGTTTTAACTGGAGAATATAAATATTGATAATAAGAAGCAAATACCTTGCAAATGTCCATAGTCTCCATATATCTAGTCTCATTCTCTTTAATAACCGGTATAAGATTTTTTTTCTTCCTGATTTTGGTAAGCTTAGCCAAATACTTGGCAGAGCAGCCATGAAACCCCTTATAATGCCTATTTATTCTGATCTCCTCTATTTGGGCTTGTTCTTTAAGGAAAAGATCTCTCTCCTTTCTAATAGCAAAATAGTCATCCCAATTATTCTGTGATGGAGCATTCTGGACTAGTATATAAGCCTTCTTCACTCTCTTGGCCAAAATAGCCTCCCGTAATTTAATCTTTTTCCCACGTATATTTAAGTAGGCCATAATCTCACCTCTTAGAACCGTCTTAGAGGCCTCCCAGAAAATTTCAACTTTGTTATCATATTCCCTGTTATTGGAGCCATACTCCAGCCATTTTGATTGTAACCACAATCGGAACCTAGGGTCCGAGCATAAATACCGGGGGAAACAAAATACCGACTTCTGAATCTTATCTTTTTTAGATGAAGGGAATATTAATGAAATTATTGCATGGTCCGATATCAGAATCTCTCCTATGCTAGCCTTGGATTGCCAAATAGATAGCGACTCAGAAACTAGAAATAAGTCAATCCTAGAGAATGTCTTATGCCCCTTAGATTCACAGGTGTATATAGAGATGTCAGGGTTTTGAATTCGCCAAATGTCTATTAATTTTAACTTATAGCAGAGTTTCTGAAAATATTTAGCCCTTAGTCTGTTACTGACTATGTTTTTACGTGAAAACCTATCTATAGAAGGGTTTAACGTCATGTTAAAATCTCCGCACAAAATTAAGTTGTTCCCTATAAGCGGGAACAACTTATTTTGGATATTTTCCCAGAAGACTAATGAAAATTGGTTAGGAGCATAGATGCAGCAAATTATAAATTTTATGTTTTTTATCATTATGTGAAGTAAGATAAATCTGGCTTCCCCATCAATCTCTCTTTTTATAATCTTATAATCTAATTGTTTGTGTAGTAGTATTGCTACTCCGCACTTTTTATTAGGGCTGTTAGTGGAGATTACCTCACCAACCCATTTGATCTTGAGTTTCGCTGCTTCTGTCTCCTTAAGATGGGTTTCTTGAAGACAGGCCAGATCGGGCTGCATCCGAGCTAAAGTTCTCACAATCAATTTACGTTTCATTGGTGAGCTGATACCCCCCACATTCCAGGAATACATCCTAATTTCCGCTGTCATTTTTTAAAGATACTGATAGTTAACAGTTTATCCTTAAAACGGGGTAGGAGTTCTGCCATCAATGTAGGAGTGAGGAGAGACAATCCCAAACCAAGGGAGAAAAGATGAAAAAAAGAAAAAGTAACCCCAAAAAAAAAAAAAAAAAGGGAAAAAAAAAAGAAACAGATCCAGCAAGCATTTAAATATCTTATTCTCGATTAAAACTTTGAGCATTTTAAACAGCAGATATCACTATTTCATCATTATCCCATTTTCTTTAGAAATTCAATTACCTCTGATGTTTCACTAAACATCTGTCTATTACCATTATCATTTATTATAATTCTGGCTGGATAGCTCAGCCAGGCATTAATACCTTTATTTATTAGTTGCGTACAATACGGAGCCATAGCCTTTCTCCTAGCTGAGGTCTCGCCAGAGAAATCCTGGAACAACAATATTTTGTTGCTCCCCAATATCAGAGGTTCTTTTCTCTTTTTATAGAGATTAAGAATCTCAATCTTGTCCTGGAATCTCAGAAGTTTGAGGATGACCATCCTGGGTCTGATGATCCCATTAGTGACTATCTTCCTGGAGCCTACTCTATGGGCTCTCTCAATTATCAAGGGTACCCTGTGTATGGGAATGCCTAGAGCCTGAGGTAGCGTAGTCGAGGAGAAAGTCATAAGGTCCTCAAACTCCGGAGATTCCGGCAGACCGATAATTCTAATGTTATTGCGCCTGGAGCGATCTTCCAGATCCTCCAGGCGCAATTGCATACTTTTTAATTTAGCTTCATGTTTCTGTGAAGTAGTGTGTTGTGTATTTGCCTGGTCTTCTAGTGAAGATATTCTATCTTCGGCTTCAGTAAGTCTTAATGAGAATTGTTTTATCTCTGACGAGAGTGTCCCTATATCAGTAGAGATGGCACCTAATTCTGTTTTTATGGAATCAAATTGTGGTGAAAATAGAGCTACTAGCTGACTTGTGAGGGCCTGGGTATCAATTGTTAAAGGTGTAATTTCAGATATATTTTCTATACTGTTGTCTGCCGTCTTGGCTTTTTTGTCTTTAGATTTAGCTGGCATTTTTGGGGACTTAGTTTTGGCCTGGGTAATAAATTTTTCCATTAGTGATGTACAAAAAAAAGAGTGAGATGTGATAAAAATAAAAAGAGAAAATAAAAAAACCGTGTAGTGAAAAAAATATATTGGAGAGTGACAAGAAAAAAATAAGAAAAGTCAAAAAGGACACTACTGGAGAGTGTCAATGTAAAATGTGACGTGAATACGTTCAGTGGGAATTTATAATATCAAGTTTGAAGAACTGATCCTGTTAAATAGTGATTAATGGTGTGTGTAATAATTAAAATAGTGTTTAGTTAGTTTAGGGAAAAATAGCTAATGAAACCAATTTACTATACTAATTCCCCCTAACCTGTATTTTGTGTATTAACAATCGGCAAAAAAATATAACTGTACAAGCTTAGTTAAACTTGGCCCCAACTTTAAAGAATCACAGTCAAGTATTAGTAGAACTAACTGCTTACACAGTCCTCAAGTACAATGAATATAAAGACAGAAAAGCACAACCCCTGTAATAGAACACTCCTTATGTTTAGCAGATAGAGGCAAGAACTGTGGAACTGAACACATCCGTGTATCCAGTGTATAGACGTTTTATAACATAGTTGGGAAAAGTCACAGAGGTGTTGTCGGTGCTGACTCCTTTTTATGCATCCCAGACTGACATGCTAAAGTACTTAGAATTATCTTATGCTGGGAGTCTATATGTAGCTCAGAGTGAAAATAGGCAGTCTGATGATCAGGGCAGATAATATAATCAGGATATAAGCTGTATTTTGGGCTGCCAGCAGATAGAAAAAAAACCGGCATAGGAAAGGTATTCCGCCAACTCTGCAAAACTGCTGAGAACACAGCACGGTGAGCAAACCACTCATACACAGTCACCCATGGATGCTTGTGCTCCGTGTACCGGGCCAACCTGCTGACCGTAACCGCCCTTGCTGCCGTTCTCACCTGTGATGGCTGAACGCTGTAGCCGAAGTGAAGTTCCCTTTCAGGATGTCCCGGGGTCCGGTGTGCAGTTAATAAGGCGCTCTGTTAAAACCTTTAGGCCAACTGATTTGCTTCCCAAGCTTGCAGCACACTAGACAGTAGGTCGCGGTAGCTCCCTCGGATTACCCTGAGCCAAAGAATCAATCCAGCTTCGCTTGGCCAATCAAGCTCTCTATAGTGGCTCCGTTGCTGTCAGCGGACCTGTTGCGGCTGTTAATCTTTCATCCCGACCCGGTGGTAGTGTAACCGCTTCTCCGAGATAGGTGAAACCAGGCACCTCCGGGAAAACGTTATCAGGCTCCAACCAGGATAGAAACGGGACTCTGATCTCCCTCTCAGCGAAGGGGCTGAAGCACTCCCGCAGTGAACCAGGCGGGAGCGTTGCACTTGGATATGTGCCCAAAGTTCTGGATAACAGACTGCTGACACCTGGCGAAAATAGAGTGCACCAGCCAACGTGCACTATTAGGCTGTAAATGCGGACTTCCACTGCCGGAACAAGATCCGAATACCCAAGCCTGGAGACCGGCCAAGGGCAAGCAGCGTGCGGTGGTGATAGATTGGGCCTCACATAGAGGCGCGGAGCTTCTAGCGATACCTGCCGCTACCTGCAGCTACCTGTGAGCCCCGCCTCCAAACCGGAAGTCACCAGGAACTAATCTTAAAGGGACAGTATTAAAAGAAAAAATTGTTGTTGTTTTTTTTTCTTTGTTCTATTTCTTGCAAGATGGATCAAAAATCTGTGACGCCTGCTGAATGCAAGATTTGTTTAGGGAATCAAGTTGAACCCCCATTACCTTTTTGTTCTGATTGTGTTCAGAGAACTTTAATGTACAAGGACAGACTTTTTGTCACTGAGCCACCACTCTCTCAGGTTGATGCTGCTCAAGCAATGTCGCAGCTTTTTCCTCAAGCATCCCAAGCCTTAACACAGTCAGTGCCCTGCGGTTCCTCTCAACCTCCTGAAGGAATATATTTGCATGGAGAAATTGCGGCCCAGGTATCCTCGGCGGTTTCTGAGGCGTTAGCTGCCATTCCCCAGCTTTAGGGGCAACGCAAGATGAAAATTAGAGAATCCGATAGTAAGGTTTCTGATCCAGTCCAGACTAACCAAGTTGCTCTTTCTCATACGTCTGAATCAGAAGATACCTTGGTAGCCTCTCAGGGTGAAATCTCAGATTCGGATAGTATAATTCCTTCTTCTGATGCTGAGGTTGTTTCCTTCAGATTTAAGCTTGAACACCTCCGTGTTTTGTTAAAGGAGGTTTTGGCTACCTTGGACAACTCCGACACTCCTGTCGTTGTCAACCCTAAAAAATCTAGCAAATGACATATATATATTTATGTTCCCTCCTCTGTGGAGGTGTTTCCTGTGCCAGACCCTGCTACTGAGATCATTGCTCGGGAATGGGAGAGAATTCCTTTTTCCCCATCTCCAGTGTTCAGAAAGATTTTCCCGGTGGCTGACTCCATTGAAGAGTCTTGGCAGACGGTACCCAAAGTGGAAGGGGTGATTTCTACCCTGGCTAAGAGAACTACTATTCCCATTGAGGATAGTTGCTAGTCCAAGGATCCTATGGATAAGTAGCTGGAGGCTTACTTTAAAAAGATGTATATTCATCAGGGTCTCCAATGGCAACCAGGGGTGTGTATTGCTACCGTGACAAGTGCGGCGGCCTATTGGTTTGATGCCTTGTCTGAGTCTCTTCAAGCAGAGACTCCCTTGGAGTAAGGGATCTTTCTCCAACATTGGTGTGTCCGGTCCACGGAGTCATCCATTACTTGTGGGAATATTCTCTTCCCCAACAGGAAATGGCAAAGAGCACAGCAAAAGCTGCCCATATAGCCCCTCCTCAGGCTCCGCCCCCCAGTCATTCTCTTTGCCGCTCTGAACAAGTAGCATCTCCACGGAGATGGTGAAGAGTATGTGGTGTTTAGTTGTAGTTTTTTATTCTGCTATCAAGAGTTTGTTATTTTAAAATAGTGCCGGTTTGTACTATTTACTCTAAAACAGAAAGGGATGAAGAGTTCTGTTTAAAAGAGGAGTATGATTTTAGCAGCAGTAACTAAAATCAATTGCTGTTCCCACGCAGGACTGTTGAGCCCAGAGAACTTCAGTTGGAGGGAACAGTTTGCAGACTTTTCTGCTCAAGGTATGACTAGTCCATTTTCTAACAAGACTGTGTAATGCTAGAAGACTGTCATTTTCCCTCATGGGGATCGGTAAGCCATTTTCTTAGACTTTTAACAGAATGAAGGCTTATTATGGGCTATACACTGGTTGACACTCTTGTGGGCTAAATCGATTGCTTTATTTAAGTATTTTATGCAGTTTGAAGTGATTTTCTAAACTTTTAGTGTTTGGGAACGTTTTAGGAGCCAGGCAGTTGTTTAGACACCTTCCCAGTCAGGAAGGGCCTTTCACTATAGTAGACAGAGCCTCATTTTCGCGCCATAATTGCGCAGTTTCTTTTGGATGCAGTGCATGCAGCTGCATGTGAGAGGGTCTGGTGATCATTGAAAACGTTCCTGGAAGGCTTCATTTGGTATTGTATAACCCCCAGGGACAGGTGAAGTCGCAGCAAACGCTGTGGCTGGGACTGTAGTGGGGTTAAAATTGCTGATTGATTAAACGGCTCCGGTTTCCTCATTTAAGGGGTTAAAAGCTTGAAAATTGGGGTGCAATACTTTTAAAGCATTAAGACACTGTGGTGAAAATTTGGTAAAGATTGGACATTTCCTTCATAGTTTTTCACATATTCAGTAAAAAAGTGTGCTCTGTTTAACATTTAAAGAGACAGTAACGGTTTTGTTTTAAAACGTTTTTTTTTGCATTATTAGCCTGTTTAAGCCTGTCTAACATGTCTGTACCTTCAGATAGAACATGTTCTGTATGTATGGAGGCCAAGGTGGTCCCCCCTTCAAATGTATGTGATAATTGTGCCATGGCGTCCAGACAAAGTAAGGACAGTACTGTCACATTTAATAAGGTTGCCCAAGATGATTCCTCAAATGAAGGTAGTGGGGATAGTTCTTCATCCTCTCCTTCTGTGTCAATACCAGTTATGCCCGCGCAGGCGACCCCTAGTACATCTAGTGCGCCAATGCTTGTTACTATGCAACAATTAACGGCAGTAATGGATAATTCCATAGCTAATATTTTATCCAAAATGCCAGCATTTCAAAGAAAGCGTGATTGCTCAGTTTTAAATACTGTGGAGCAAGAAGGCGCTGACGATAATTTATCTGTCATACCCTCACATCAGTCAGAAGTGGCAGTGAGGAAGGGTTTGTCGGAGGGAGAACTTTCTTATTCAGGAAGAATTTCTCAACAGGCAGAACCTGATGTTGTGACGTTTAAATTTAAGTTAGAGCATCTCCGCGCATTACTTAAGGAGGTACTAACTACACTGGATGATTGTGACTCTTTGGTCATTCCAGAAAAATTGTGCAAGATGGACAAATTCTTAGAGGTCCCGGTGCACCCTGATGCCTTTCCAATTCCTAAAAGGGTGGCAGACATAGTGAATAAGGAGTGGGAGAAGCCAGGCATACCTTTCGTCCCACCTCCTATATTTAAGAAATTGTTCCCCATGGTCGACCCAAGGAAGGACACATGGCAAACAGTCCCTAAGGTTGAGGGGGCAGTTTCTACGCTAGCCAAGCGCACGACTATTCCCATTGAGGACAATTGTGCTTTCAAAGATCCTATGGATAAAAAATTGGAGGGTTTGCTTAAAAAGATTTTTGTTCAGCAAGGTTACCTCCTCCAACCAATTTCGTGCATTATTCCTGTCACCACGGCGGCGTGTTTCTGGTTTGATGAATTAGAAAAGTCGCTCAATAAAGAGACTCCATATGAGGAAGTCATGGACAGAATTCACGCACTTAAGTTAGCTAATTCCTTTATTTTAGATGCCGCTTTGCAACTAGCGAGATTAGCAGCGAAAAATTCAGGGTTTGCAATTGTGGCGCGTAGAGCGCTTTGGCTAAAGTCTTGGTCGGCGGATGTATCTTCCAAGACAAAATTGCTTAATATCCCTTTCAAAGGTAAGACCCTTTTTGGGCCAGAATTGAAAGAAATTATTTCAGACATCACTGGGGGGAAGGGCCATGCCCTTCCACAGGATAGGTCTTTCAAGGCTAAAAATAAGTCCAATTTTCGTTCCTTTCGTAATTTCAGGAACGGACCGGCTTCTAACTGCAGCCTCTAGACAAGAGGGTAACGCTTCCCAGGCTAAACCAGCTTGGAAACCAATGCAAGGCTGGAACAAGGGTAAACAGGCCAAGAAGCCTGCTGCTGCTACCAAGACAGCATGAAGGGGTAGCCCCCGATCCGGGACCGTATCTAGTAGGGGGCAGACTCTCTCTCTTTGCTCAGGCTTGGGTAAGAGATGTTCAGGATCCCTGGGCGCTAGAAATAGTCTCTCAGGGTTATCTTCTAGAGTTCAAGGAACTTCCTCCAAGGGGAAGGTTCCACATGTCTCGCTTATCTTCAGACCAAACAAAGAGACAGGCATTCTTACATTGTGTAGAAGACCTGTTAAAGATGGGAGTGATACACCCAGTTCCAACAGTGGAACAAGGTCAGGGGTTTTACTCAAACCTGTTTGTAGTTCCCAAAAAAGAGGGAACTTTCAGACCAATTCTGTATTTAAAGATTCTAAACAAGTTTCTCAGAGTTCCATCGTTCAAAATGGAAACCATTCGAACAATTTTACCTACAATCCAGGAGGGTCAATATATGACTACCGTGGATTTAAAGGATGCTTACCTACATATTCCTATCCACAAAGATCATCATCAGTTCCTAAGGTTCGCCTTTCTGGACAAACATTACCAGTTTGTGGCTCTTCCATTCGGTTTAGCTACTGCTCCCAGAATTTTCACAAAGGTGCTAGGGTCCCTTCTGGCGGTTCTAAGACCGAGGGGCATTGCAGTGGCACCTTATCTAGACGACATTCTAATTCAAGCGTCGTCTCTTTCCAAGGCAAAGGCTCATACAGACATTGTTCTAGCCTTTCTCAGATCTCACGGGTGGAAGATGAACGTAGAAAAGAGTTCCCTGTCTCCGTCAACAAGAGTTCCTTTTTTGGGAACAATAATAGATTCTTTAGAAATGAAGATCTTCCTGACAGAAGTCAGAAAGTCAAAGCTTCTAAACGCTTGTCAAGTTCTTCACTCTATTCTGCAGCCTTCCATATCTCAGTGCATAGAAGTAGTAGGATTGATGGTTGCAGCAATGGACATAGTTCCTTTTGCTCGAATTCATCTAAGACCATTACAACTGTGCATGCTCAATCAGTGGAATGGGGACTATGCAGACTTGTCTCCTCAGATTCAAGTAGACCAGATAACCAGAGACTCACTCCGTTGGTGGTTGACTCAGGATCACCTGTCTCAGGGAATGAGTTTCCGCAGACCAGAGTGGGTCATTGTCACGACCGACGCCAGTCTATTAGGCTGGGGCGCGGTCTGGGATTCCCTGAAAGCTCAGGGTCTATGGTCTCGGGAAGAGTCTCTTCTCCCAATAAACATCTGGAACTGAGAGCGATATTCAATGCTCTCCGAGCTTGGCCTCAACTAGCAAAGGCCGGATTCATAAGATTCCAGTCAGACAACATGACGACTGTAGCTTACATCAACCATCAGGGAGGAACAAAGAGTTCCTTGGCGATGAGAGAGGTATCCAAGATCATCAAATGGGCGGAGGATCACTCCTGCCATCTATCTGCAATTCACATCCCAGGAGTAGACAACTGGGAGGCGGATTATCTGAGTCATCAGACTTTCCATCCGGGGGAGTGGGAACTCCACCAGGAGGTCTTTGCCCAGTTAACCCAATTATGGGGCATTCCGGACATGGATCTGATGGCGTCTCGTCAGAACTTCAAGGTTCCTTGCTACGGGTCCAGATCCAGGGATTCCAAGGCGACTCTAGTGGATGCATTAGTGGCGCCTTGGTCATTCAACCTAGCTTACGTGTTTCCACCGTTTCCTCTCCTTCCCAGGCTCGTAGCCAGGATCAAACAGGAGAAGGCCTCGGTGATTCTGATAGCTCCTGCGTGGCCATGCAGGACTTGGTATGCAGACCTGGTGAATATGTCATCGGCTCCACCATGGAAG
The DNA here is from genome assembly GCF_027579735.1 of Bombina bombina. Lineage (NCBI taxonomy): Eukaryota > Metazoa > Chordata > Amphibia > Anura > Bombinatoridae > Bombina > Bombina bombina. Next base: position 423,609,402 of record NC_069499.1, read on the forward strand.
CTACCTTTGAGACAGGATCTTCTAGTACAAGGTCCATTCGAACATCCAAATCTAGTTTCTCTGCAGCTGACTGCTTGGAAATTGAACGCTTGATTTTATCCAAGCGTGGGTTTTCAAATTCAGTGATAGATACTCTGGTCCAAGCCAGAAAACCTGTGACTAGAAAGATTTACCATAAAATATGGAAAAAATATATCTGTTGGTGTGAATCCAAGGGATTCTCCTGGAGTAAGATTAAAATTCCTAAGATTCTTTCCTTCCTCCAAGAGGGTTTGGATAAAGGGTTGTCAGCGAGTTCTCTAAAAGGACAGATTTCTGCCTTATCTGTTTTGTTACACAAACGCCTGGCAGCTGTGCCAGATGTACAAGCTTTTGTACAGGCTTTGGTCAGAATCAAGCCTGTTTACAGACCCATGACTCCTCCTTGGAGTCTAAATTTAGTTCTTTCAGTTCTTCAAGGGGTTCCGTTTGAACCCTTACATTACATAGATATCAAGTTACTATCTTGGAAAGTTCTGTTTTTGGTTGCTATTTCTTCTGCTAGAAGAGTTTCTGAATTATCTGCTTTGCAGTGTGATCCACCCTATCTGGTGTTCCATTCAGATAAGGTCGTTTTGCGTACCAAGCCTGGTTTTCTTCCAAAAGTTGTTTCCAACAAGAATATTAACCAGGAAATAGTTGTTCCTTCTCTGTGTCCAAAACCAGTTTCAAAGAAGGAACGTTTGTTACATAATTTAGATGTAGTCCGTGCTTTAAAGTTCTATTTAGAAGCAACAAAGGATTTTAGACAAACCTCATCCTTGTTTGTCGTTTACTCTGGTAAGAGGAGAGGACAAAAAGCTACTGCTACCTCTCTTTCTTTCTGGCTGAAAAGCATTATCCGATTGGCTTATGAGACTGCCGGACGGCAGCCTCCTGAAAGAATCACAGCTCACTCTACTAGGGCTGTGGCTTCCACATGGGCCTTCAAGAACGAGGCTTCTGTTGATCAGATATGTAAGGCAGCGACTTGGTCTTCCTTGCACACTTTTGCCAAATTCTACAAATTTGATACTTATGCTTCTTCGGAGGCTATTTTTGGGAGAAAGGTTTTGCAAGCCGTTGTGCCTTCTGTTTAGGTAACCTGATTTGCTCCCTCCCTTCATCCGTGTCCTAAAGCTTTGGTATTGGTTCCCACAAGTAATGGATGACGCCGTGGACCGGACACACCAATGTTGGAGAAAACAGAATTTATGCTTACCTGATAAATTACTTTCTCCAACGGTGTGTCCGGTCCACGGCCTGCCCTGGTTTTTTTAATCAGGTTTGAAAAATTTCTTTCTCTATACACTACAGTCACCATGGCACCCTATAGTTTCTCCTTTTTTTCTCCTAACCGTCGGTCGAATGACTGGGGGGCGGAGCCTGAGGAGGGGCTATATGGGCAGCTTTTGCTGTGCTCTTTGCCATTTCCTGTTGGGGAAGAGAATATTCCCACAAGTAATGGATGACGCCGTGGACCGGACACACCGTTGGAGAAAGTAATTTATCAGGTAAGCATAAATTCTGTTTTTCTGCCACAAGACAAGAAGAATAGACCGAAAAGGATGTCAGAGTAATTTTCATTCCTTTTGTAACGTCAGAGGTAAATCTTCCCCCTCCTCTACCAAGCAGGAACAGTCCAAGCTTTCTTGGAAGCCCAGTCTTGGCACAAGGGGAAGCAATCCAAGAAGCGTGCAGCTGAGTTCAAGTTAGCATAAAGGGTTGGCCCATGTTCCGGGACTGGATCAAGTAGGGGGCAGACTCTCTGTTTTCCCAGGCATGGATATGGGATGTTCCAGATCCGTAGGCCGTGGACATAGTATCCCAGGGTTATAAATTAGAATTCAAGACCGTTCCTCCCAGAGGCAGGTTTCACCTCTCAAGATTATCTGCAGACCAAATAAAAAGAGAGGCGTTCTTGAAATGTGTATGGGACCTTATTATTTTCAGTACAAGAGCAGGGTCTAGTGTTATATTCCAATCTCTTTGTGTTTCCCAAAAAGGAGGGAACTTTCAGACCTATTCTAGATCTGAAGTGTCTAAACAAATTTCTCAGAGTGCCGTCCTTAAAGTTGGAGTCTATCCGTTCCATTCTTCCTTTAGTGCAAGAGGGTCAGTTCATGACTACCATAGACCTGAAGGATGTGTACCTCCATGTTCCTATTCACGGGGATCATCAGATTCCTATGATTTGCCTTTCTGGACAGATACTTTCAGTTTGTGTATCTTCCTTTTGGACTTGCCACAGGTCCCAGAATTTTCTCAAAGGTTCTGGGGGCTCTTTTGGTAGTGATTCGGTCTCGGGGAATTGCTGTGGTGCCTTATCTGGACGACATTCTGGTACAGACGCCATATTTTCTACTTGCAAAATCTCACACAGAGATCTTGTTGTCTTTTCTTCGCATTCACGGATGGAAGGTGAATTCGGGAAAGAGTTCCCTTGTTCCGGCCACAAGGGTGGTATTTCTGGGAACAATTATAGATTCTCTTTCATTGAAGATATTCCTGACGGAAGTGAGAAAAGTATAGATTTTTTCCTCTTGCCTATCTCTACAGTCTGCTGTACAACCATCAGTGGGCCAATGTATGGAAATGATTGATCTGATGGTAGCTTCAATGGACATTGTTCCTTTTGCTCAATTCCATCTGAGGGCTCTGCAACTATGCATGCTTAGTCAATGGAACTGGGACTATGCAGATCTGTCTCAGAAGATGGGTCTAGATCAGAAGACAAGAGACTCCCTTCCGTGGTGGCTGTCTCAAGCACATCTGTCTCAGGGGGACATGCTTTCGGAGACCTTCATGGGGGATTGTGACCATGAACGCCAGCCTGGTGGGCTGGGGAGCAGTCTGGGACTCGCTGAAGGCGCAGAGACTTTGGTCTCAGGAGGAATCTGCTTTTACCATCAACATATTGGAGTTGAGAGCGATCTTCAATGCCTTGTTGGCTTGGCCTCAGCTGGCCTTAGCTCAGTTTATCAGGTTACAGTCAGACAACATAACCTTGGTAGCTTACATCAACCACCAGGGAGCAACTCAGAGTAGAGTTCCTTAGCCATGAAGGAGGTGGCTCGGATCACTCAGTGTGCGGAAGCTCACAATTGCTGTCTATCTGCCATCCACATTCCAGGAGTGGACAACTGGGAAGCGGATTTCCTAAGCAGATAGATTTTTTATCCTGCGGAGTGGGAACTCTATCCGGAGGAATTCTCCAGATTAAACATCAAATGGAGGGTACCGGAATTGGATCTGATGGCGTCCTGACAGAATGCCAAGCTTCCAAAGTACGGTTCAAGGTCAAGGGATCCTCTGGACTTTCTGATAAATGCTCTGGCAGTTCCTTGGAATTTCAAATGGGCATACCTATTTCTTCCGTTTGCTATCCTACCACGAGTCATTGCTTGTATCAAGCAGGAGAGAGCATCTTTAATTCTAATAGCTCATGCGTGGCCTCGCAGGATCTGATATACAGACCTAGTGGAAATGTCGTCTCTGCCACCGTGGAGACTTTCTCTGAGGAAGGACCTTCTACTTTAGGGTCTGTTTCTTCATCCAAATCTCGTTTCTCTGAAGCTGACTGCTTGGAATTGAACGCTTAATTTTATCTAAGCGTGGATTTTCTGAGTCGGTCATTAAGACCATGGTTCAGGCTCGTAAGCCTGTTACTAGGAAGATTTACCATAAAATATGGCGTAAATATCTTCATTGATGTAAATCTAAGGGCTACTCTTGGAGTAGGGTCAGGATTCCAAGAATTTTATCTTTTCTCTTGCAAGATGTAACGAGTCCACGGATTCATACATACTTTGGGATATTCTCCTTCCCAACAGGAAGTGGCAAAGAGATCACCCACAGCAGAGCTGTCTATATAGCTCCTCCCTTAGCTCCACCCCCCAGTCATTCTCTTTGCCGGGAATAGGAAGGGTAAAGTGAGTGTGGTGACAAAAATGTTAGTTTTTATTTTCTCAAGCAAAAGTTTGTTATTTTAAATGGTACCGGTGTGTACTATTCAGTCTCTAGCAGAAAAGGGATGAAGTTTTTTGCAAGGAGGATGATGATCTTAGTACTTTGTAACTAAGATCCACTGCTGTTCCCACAGGGGCTGAGGAGTACAGGAAAACTTCAGTTGTGGGAACAGTTTGCAGGCTAAACTGCATTGAGGTATGTTCAGTCAATTTTTTTCTAGACAGACTGTGATATTTCTAAAAAAGGCTGACAGTAATCCCCATGAGGGAAGGGTAAGCTGTATTCAGAGACTTAGTATGGAATCCCAGCTTGCATAAAGGGCGACACTTATAGGAAACGTTTTTTATTACAAGATTAACGTTTTTGAGGGACTTTTGAGGGGTCATTAGGGCTTATTTCAGGGTTATTAACCCACATGGCTAGTTTAGAAACACTTTGGTGTGTTTCTTTTAGGCCCCAATAACATCGAGTGAGGTGGGATGGGCCTATTTTTGTGCCTCAGTTGCGCAGTTTCTTTCACACACAAGACATCCAGCTGCTTCTCCGGAGGGTCCTGCTGTTCTAGAGGAAGCTTTTTCCCCACAAATCTATCTCTAAGGGCAGGTAGGCGCCACAGCAGAGCTGTGGCAAGGTGCTGAACGTTTTTATACCGGTTTTTGACGTTTTGTCAATCCAATTTTTCCACTAAGGGGTTAATCGTTTATTTGACTGGTGGTGCAATTTTACTAAGGCTTTATGATTCCACTGTAAAAATTTCGAAAAGTTTATTGCTTTTTTACACTGTTTTGCAGAGTTTGTGCATCTTTTTTTCTCTTAAAGGCACAGTACCGTTTTTTTTTTCTAAGTATTATATTACTTTGAATAGTGTTTTCCAAGCTTGCTTGTTTCATTACTAGCCTGTTAACATATCTGACATCAAGGAAGCTCCTTGTTCAATGTGTTTAGAAGCCATTGTGGAACCCCCTCTTAGAATGTGTCCCACTTGCACTGATATGTCTATAAATTTTAAAGATCATATAGCACTTAAAGATATAACGCTAGATAATTCTCAGACAGAAAGAAATGAGGTTATGCCATCTAGCTCTCCCCAAGTGTCACAACCAGTAACGCCCGCACAAGTGACACCAAGTACCTCTAGTGCGTAGACTTCGTTTACTTAACAAGACATGGCCACAGTTATTAATACAACCCTCACAGAGGTTTTATTTAAACTGCCTGGGTTACAAGGAAAGCGTGACAGCTCTGGGTTAAGAACAAATGCTGAGCCTTCTGACGCTTTAGTAGCCGTATCCGATATACCCTCACAATGTTCTGAAGTAGGGGTAAGGGATTTACTATCTGAGGGAGAGTTTTCTGATTCAGGGAAGACGCTCCCTCAGACAGATTCTGATATGACGGCCTTTAAATTTAAGCTTGAACACCTCCGCTTGTTGCTCAGGGAGGTATTAGCGACTCTGGATGATTGTGACCCTATAGTGGTCCCAGAGAAATTGTGTAAAATGGACAAATACTTAGAGGTTCTTGTTTACACTGTTTTTCCAGTCCCTAAGAGGATTGCGAACATTGTTACTAAGGAGTGGGATAGACCAGGTATACAGTTCGCTCTCCCTCTTGTTTTTAAGAAAATGTTTCCCATATCTGACACCATGCAGGACTCGTGGCAGACGGTCCCTAAGGTGGAGGGAGCTATTTCTACTCTCGCCAAGCGTACAACTATACCTATAGAAGACAGTTGTGCGTTCAAAGATACTATGGATAAAAAATTAGAGGGTCTCGTAAAGAAAATTTTTGTTCATCAAGGTTTTCTTCTCCAACCTATTGTGTGCATTGTTCATGTAACTACTGCAGCTGCTTTCTTGTTTGAGGCTCTAGAAGATGCTCTTCAGATGGAGACCCCATTAGAGGATATTATGGATAGAATTAAGGCCCTTAAGCTGGCTAATTCTTTTATTACAGATGCCGCTTTTCAACTGGCTAAATTAGCGGCAAAGAATTCAGGTTTAAACATTTTAGCGCGCAGGGCGTTATGGCATAAGTCCTGGTCTGCTGATGTGTCATCAAAATCTAAACTTTTGAACATCCCTTTCAAAGGAAAGACCCTATTTGGGCCTGAACTGAAAGAGATTATTTCAGACATCACTGGAGGGAAAGGCCATGCCCTCCCTCAGGATAAAACAAATAAAATGAGGACCAAACAAAATAATTTTCGTTCCTTTTGGAACTTCAAGGGTGGTCCCTCTTCCTCTTCCCCGGCTGCGAAGCAAGAGGGGAACTTTGCCCAATCCAAGTCAGTCTGGAGACCTAACCAGGCTTGGAACAAGGGTAAACAGGCTAAGAAGCTTGCTGCTGCCTCTAAGACAGCATGAAGGGGTAGCCCCCGATCCAGGACCGGATCTAGTAGGGGGCAGACTCTCTTCACCCAGGCTTGGGCAAGAGATGTTCACGATTCCTGGGTTTTAGAGATTGTTACCCAGGGTTATCTTCTGGACTTCAAAGATTCCCCCCCAAGGGGGAGATTTCACATTTCTCAATTGTCTGCAAACCAGACAAAGAGAGAGGCATTCTTACGCTGTGTAGAAGACCTACATACCATGGGAGTGATCCGCCCAGTTCCAAAAGCGGAACAAAGGCTAGGGTTTTACTCAAACCTGTTTGTGGTTCCCAAAAAAGAAGGAACTTTAAGACCAATCTTGGATCTCAAAATTCTAAACAAATTCCTCAGAGTCCCATCTTTCAAAATTGAGACTATTCGGACTATTCTGCAACTGACCCAGGAGGGTCAATATATGACCACCGTGGATTTAAAGGATGCATATCTGCACATCCTTATTCACAGAGATCATCACTAATTTCTCAGGTTCGCCTTTCTGGACAGGCATTACCAGTTTGTGGCCCTTCCCTTCGGGTTGGCCACAGCTCACAGAATTTTCACAAAGGTTCTAGGGTCCCTTCTGGCGGTTCTAAGACCGCGGGGCATAGCAGTGGCGCCTTATCTAGACGACATCTTAATTCAAGCGCCGACTTTCCAGCTAGCCAAGTCTCACACGGACATCGTGTTGGCTTTTCTGAGATCTCATGGGTTGAAGGTGAACATAAAAAAGAGTTCTGTCTTCCCTCTCACAAGAGTTTCCTTCCTAGGAACTCTAATAGACTCAGTAGAAATGAAAATATTTCTGACGGAGGTCAGGAAATCAAAGCTTGTAACCACCTGCCGAGCTCTTCATTCCATTCCTCGGACGTCAGTGGCTCAGTGTATGGAGGTAATCGGACTAATGATAGCGGCAATGGACATAGTTCCATTTGCTTGCCTACACCTCAGACCACTGCAACTATGCATGCTCGAACAGTGGAATGGGGATTATGCAGATTTATCTCCTCAGATACATCTGGATCAGGAGACCAGAGATTCTCTTCACTGGTGGTTGTCACAGGTTCACCTGTCCCAGGGAATTTGTTTCCGCAGGCCAGAGTGGGTCATAGTAACGACACATGCCAGCCTACTGGGCTGGGGTGCAGTCTGGAACTCCCTGAAAGCACAGGGTTTATGGACTCAGGAGGAGGCTCTCTTCCCGATAAACATTCTAGAACTGAGAGCGATATTCAATGCGCTTCAGGCGTGGCTTCAACTGGCTGCGGCCAAATTCATCAGATTTCAGTCGGACAACATCACGACTGTAGCTTATATCAATCATCAAGGAGGAACACAGTTCTCTAGCGATGATGGAAGTGACCAAAATAATCCGATGGGCGGAGACTCACTCTTGCCATCTTTCAGCAATCCATATCCCAGGGGTAGAGAACTGGGAGGCAGATTTCCTAAGTCACCAGACTTTTCATCCGGGGGAGTGGGAGCTCCATCCGGAAGTATTTGCCCAGCTGACTCAGCTATGGGGCACACCAGAATTTGATCTGATGGCGTCCCATCAGAACGCCAAGCTTCCTTGTTACCGGTCCAGGTCCCAGGATCCCCAGGCAGTACTGATAGATGCTCTAGCAGTGCCCTGGTCCTTCAACCTGGCCTATGTATTTCCACCATTTCCTCTCCTTCCACGTCTGGTTGCCAGAATCAAGCAGGAGAGAGCTTTGGTGATTTTGATAGCACCTGCGTGGCCACGCAGGACTTGGTATGCAGGTCTGGTGGACATGTCATCTGTTCCACCATGGACTCTGCCGATGAGGCAGGACCTTCTAATCCAAGGTCCATTCAAGCATCCAAATCTAATTTCTCTGCGTCTGACTGCTTGGAGATTGAACGCCTGATTTTATCAAAGCGTGGTTTCTCTGAGTCGGTCATTGATACCCTGATTCAAGCTAGAAAGCCTGTCACCAGGAAAATCTATCATATGATATGGCGGAAATATCTTTATTGGTGTGAATCCTAGAGTTACTCATGGAGTAAGATTAGGATTCCTAGAATATTGTCTTTTCTCCAAGAAGGATTGGAGAAGGGATTATCAGATAGCTCCTTAAAAGGACATATATCTGCTTTGTCTATTCTTTTACACAAATGTCTGGCAGATGTCCCAGACGTTCAGGCGTTTAGTCAGGCTTTAGTCAGAATCAAGCCTGTATTCAAACCTGTTGCTCCGCCATGGAGCCTAAACTTAGTTCTTAAAGTTCTTCAAGGGGTTCCATTTGAACCTATGCATTCCATAGATATTAAGCTTCTATCTTGGAAAGTTCTGTTTTTAGTAGCTATCTCTTCGGCTCGAAGAGTTTCTGAGTTATCTGCATTACAGTGTGACTCACCTTATCTTGTTTTCCATGCAGATAAGGTGGTTTTGCGTACCAAACCTGGATTCTTCCTAAGGTTGTTTCTAATAGGAATATCAATCAGGAAATTGTTGTTCCTTCGCTGTGTCCTAATCCTTCTTCCAAGAAGGAACGTCTGTTGCACAATCTTGATGTGGTTCGTGCTTTAAAGTTCTACTTACAAGCAACTAAAGATTTCCGTCAAACATCTTCATTGTTTGTTGTTTATTCTGGTAAGCGGAGAGGTCAAAAGGCTACGGCTACCTCACTTTCTTTTTGGCTGAAAAGCATCATCCGTTTGGCTTATGAGACTGCTGGCCAGCAGCCTCCTGAAAGGATTACTGCTCATTCTACTAGAGCAGTGGCTTCCACATGGGCTTTTAAAAATGAGGCTTCTGTTGAACAGATTTGTAAGGCAGTGACTTGGTCTTCGCTTCATATTTTTTCCAAATTTTACAAATTCTATACTTTTGCTTCTTCGGAGGCTATTTTTGGGAGAAAGGTTCTACAAGCAGTGGTGCCTTCCATTTAAGGTACCTGTCTTGTCCCTCCCTTCATCCGTGTCCTAAAGCTTTGGTATTGGTATCCCACAAGTATCGATGAATCCATGGACTCAATACATCTTGCAAGAGAAAACAGAATTTATGCTTACCTGATAAATTTCTTTCTCTTGCGATGTATCGAGTCCATGGCCCGCCCTGTCCATTTAAGACAGGTAGTATATTTTTATTTAAAAAACTTCAGTCACCTCTGCACCCTATAGTTTCTCCTTTTTCTTCCTAACCTTCGGTCGAATGACTGGGGGGTGGAGCTAAGAGAGGAGTTATATAGACAGCTCTGCTGTGGGTGCTCTCTTTGCCACTTCCTGTTGGGAAGGAGAATATCCCACAAGTATGGATGAATCCATGGACTCAATACATCGCAAGAGAGAGAAATTTATCAGGTAAGCATAAATTCTGTTTTCTCCATGCGGGTCTGGAGAAAGGTTTATCTGTCAGTACCTTTAAAGGAACAGAGTTCTGCTCTATCTGTTTTGCTGCACAAACGTCTGGCAGATGTGCAATCCTTTTGTCAGGCTTTGGTTAGAATTAGGCCTGTGCTTAAATCCGTTGCTCCACATTTGAGTCTTAATCTTGTTCTTAAAGTTTTGCAACAGGCTCAGTTTGAGCCTATGCATTCCATAGATATTAAGTTGTTATCTTGGAAAGTTTTGTTTCTTACAGCTATCTCTTCTCAAAGAGTTTCTGAACTTTCTGCTTTGCAGTGCGACTCGCCTTATCTTATATTTAATGCCGATAGGGCTGTTCTTCACACAAAGTTTGGTTTTCTTCCGAAGGTTGTGTCGGACAGAAATATTAATCAAGAGATTGTGGTTCCTTCTCTGTGCCCTAATCCTCTCATAAGGAACGACTTTTGCGCAACCTGGATGTTGTGCGTGCTCTAAAATTATATTTGCAGGCGACTAAGGATTTCCGTCAGTCTTCTGCATTGTTTGTTTTTCTGGAAAATGTAAGGGTCAGAAATCTACTGCTACTTGTCTTTCTCTCTGGTTGAGAAGTATTGTTCAGTTTGCATATACGACTGCTGGCCAGCAGCCTCCTGAGAGAATCACAGCTCATTCTACTAGGGCTGTTTCTTCTTCTTGGGCCTTCAAGAATCAAGCTTCTGTTGAGCAGATGTGCAAGGCTGTTACTTGGTCTTCTCTGCATCTTGTTTCTAAATTTTATAAGTTTGATACTTTTGCCTCGGCTGAGGCATCTTTTGGGAGAAAGGTTCGGCAAGCTGTGGTGCCTTCTATTTAGGTATTACTGTCTTGGCCTTCCCTAGTCCTCCATGTCCTTTGGCTTGGGTATTGGTTCCCAACAGTAATTGAGGACTCAGTGGACTCACAATATCTTAGGAAAGAAAACAAAATTTATGCTTACCTGATAAAAAAAATTCCGGGTATGGTGAGTCCACAGCCCACCCTGTATTTAAGACAGTTGTTTTGACTAAATATCAAGCACCTCTACACCTTGTATTTCTTATTTTCTCAATTTTCTTCCTGTCGAATGACTGGGGATTGTGAGAAGGGGAGGGATACTTAACAGCTTTGCTGTCAGTGCTCTTTGCCTCCTCCTGCTGGCCAGGAGTGATATTTCCACCAGTAATTGAGGACTCACCATATGCGGAAAGAAAGAAATTTATCAGGTAAGCATAAATTTTGTTTCATAAATTGTTTGAACTCAAGATACATGTTGCAAGTAGAACTAAAGTATTTTTGCCTAAAAAGCTACAGTTATAAAGGCTTAAAATCTAGATTTCTGGCTACCAATATTCTGCTTTAGTTTAAAAAACAGAACCAAAAACACTGTATAGATTTAGAAGTTGTGTTTGATTAATTGTAGTATTTTGATAATGCCATGATTGCATAACCAAATACTGGAAAAACGAAAGAAATATCTTTAAAATAGTCACATTTAACTAACTGAGGCTAAAAACTTAATATTGCAAGGGTAAACAATAGTCTTTCATATGATGGTGAGAGTTCATAAATCATCACATGTGTGAAATATTTTCTGGGGGTCAAGGAGGAGGAAAGCACCGTTACATTTTAGAACTTTGCTCCATCCTATCTCTCGGCACTCCTCTAGTAGAAGAAGGTGAACATTTAAAGATTCATCTCTTACCTCCCTTTTCAGATCGACGATATACTCTTATTTATATACCATTACCTCTGCTGATTCTCGTTTCAGTACTGGTTTAGCTTTCTACAAACATGTAGATGAGTGTCCTGGGGTAAGTAAATCTTATTTTCTGTGACACTCTAAGCTATGGTTGGGCACTTTGTTTATAAAGTTCTAAATATATGTATTCAAACATTTATTTGCCTTGACTCAGAATGTTCAACATTCCTTATTTTCAGACAGTCAGTTTCATATTTGGGATAATGCATTTGAATCAAACATTTTTTCTTACCTTAAAAATTTGACTCTTTTTTCCCTGTGGGCTGTTAGGCTCGCGGGGGCTGAAAATGCTTCATTTCTCCAACATAGGTGTGTCCGGTCCATGGCGTCATCCTTACTTGTGGGATATTCTCTTCCCCAACAGAAAATGGCAAAGAGCCCAGCAAAGCTGGTCACATGATCCCTCCTAGGCTCCGCCTACCCCAGTCATTCTCTTTGCCGTTGTACAGGCAACATCTCCACGGAGATGGCTTAGAGTTTTTTAGTGTTTAACTGTAGTTTTTATTATTCAATCAAGAGTTTGTTATTTTAAAATAGTGCTGGTATGTACTATTTACTCAGAAACAGAAAAGAGATGAAGATTTCTGTTTGTATGAGGAAAATGATTTTAGCAACCGTTACTAAAATCCATGGCTGTTCCACACAGGACTGTTGAGAGGAATTAACTTCAGTTGGGGGAACAGTGAGCAGTCTCTTGCTGCTTGAGGTATGACACATTCTAACAAGACGATGTAATGCTGGAAGCTGTCATTTTCCCCATGGGATCCGGTAAGCCATGTTTATTAAGATTGTAAATAAGGGCTTCACAAGGGCTTATTAAGACTGTAGACTTTTTCTGGGCTAAATCGATTCATTATTAACACATATTTAGCCTTGAGGAATCATTTAATCTGGGTATTTTGATAAGTTTATATCGGCAGGCACTTTTTTAGACACCTTTCTCTTTAGGGGCTTTCACAAATCATAGGCAGAGCCTCATTTTCGCGCCGGTGTTGCGCACTTGTTTTTGAGAGGCATGACATGCAGTCGCATGTGTGAGGAGCTCTGATACATAGAAAAGACTTTCTGAAGGCGTCATTTGGTATCGTATTCCCCTTTGGGCTTGGTTGGGTCTCAGCAAAGCAGACACCAGGGACTGTAAAGGGGTTAAAGTTAAAAACGGCTCCGGTTCCGTTATTTTAAGGGTTAAAGCTTCCAAATTTGGGGTGCAATACTTTTAAGGCTTTAAGACACTGTGGTGAAATTTTGGTGAATTTTGAGCAATTCCTTCATATTTTTTCGCAATTGCAGTAATAAAGTGTGTTCAGTTTAAAATTTAAAGTGACAGTAACGGTTTTATTTTAAAACGTTTTTTGTACTTTGTTATCAAGTTTATGCCTGTTTAACATGTCTGAACTACCAGATAGACTGTGTTCTGAATGTGGGGAAGCCAGAGTTCCTTCTCATTTAAATAAATGTGATTTATGTGACAATGACAATGATGCCCAAGATGATTCCTCAAGTGAGGGGAGTAAGCATGGTACTGCATCATTCCCTCCTTTGTCTACACGAGTCTTGCCCACTCAGGAGGCCCCTAGTACATCTAGCGCGCCAATACTCCTTACTATGCAACAATTAACGGCTGTAATGGATAATTCTGTCAAAAACATTTTAGCCAAAATGCACACTTATCAGCGTAAGCGCGACTGCTCTGTTTTAGATACTGAAGAGCATGACGACGCTGATAATAATGGTTCTGAAGGGCCCCTAAACCAGTCTGATGGGGCCAGGGAGGTTTTGTCTGAGGGAGAAATTACTGATTCAGGGAACATTTCTCAACAAGCTGAACCTGATGTGATTACGTTTAAATTTAAGATGGAACATCTCCGCATTCTGCTTAAGGAGGTATTATCCACTCTGGATGATTGTGACAAGTTGGTCATCCCAGAGAAACTATGTAAAATGGACAAGTTCCTAGAGGTCCCGGGGCTCCCAGAAGCTTTTCCTATACCCAAGCGGGTGGCGGACATTGTAAATAAAGAATGGGAAAGGCCCGGTATTCCTTTCGTCCCTCCCCCCATATTTAAAAAATTGTTTCCTATGGTCGACCCCAGAAAGGACTTATGGCAGACAGTCCCCAAGGTCGAGGGAGCGGTTTCCACTTTAAACAAACGCACCACTATACCCATAGAAGATAGTTGTGCTTTCAAAGATCCTATGGATAAAAAATTAGAAGGTTTACTTAAAAAGATGTTTGTTCAGCAGGGTTACCTTCTACAACCAATTTCATGCATTGTCCCTGTCACTACAGCCGCGTGTTTCTGGTTCGATGAGCTGGTAAAGGCGGTCGATAGTGATTCTCCTCCTTATGAGGAGATTATGGACAGAATCAATGCTCTCAAATTGGCTAATTCTTTCACCCTAGACGCCACTTTGCAATTGGCTAGGTTAGCGGCTAAGAATTCTGGGTTTGCTATTGTGGCGCGCAGAGCGCTTTGGTTGAAATCTTGGTCAGCTGATGCGTCTTCCAAGAACAAGCTACTTAACATTCCTTTCAAGGGGAAAACGCTGTTTGGCCCTGACTTGAAAGAGATTATCTCTGATATCACTGGGGGTAAGGGCCATGCCCTTCCTCAGGATCGGCCTTTCAAGGCCAAAAATAAACCTAATTTTCGTCCCTTTCGTAGAAACGGACCAGCCCAAAGTGCTACGTCCTCTAAGCAAGAGGGTAATACTTCTCAAGCCAAGCCAGCTTGGAGACCAATGCAAGGCTGGAACAAGGGAAAGCAGGCCAAGAAACCTGCCACTGCTACCAAGACAGCATGAAATGTTGGCCCCCGATCCGGGACCGGATCTGGTGGGGGGCAGACTCTCTCTCTTCGCTCGGGCTTGGGCAAGAGATGTTCTGGATCCTTGGGCGCTAGAAATAGTCTCCCAAGGTTATCTTCTGGAATTCAAGGGGCTTCCCCCAAGGGGGAGGTTCCACAGGTCTCAGTTGTCTTCAGACCACATAAAAAGACAGGCATTCTTACGTTGTGTAGAAGACCTGTTAAAAATGGGAGTGATTCATCCTGTTCCATTAGGAGAACAAGGGATGGGGTTCTACTCCAATCTGTTCATAGTTCCCAAAAAAGAGGGAACGTTCAGACCAATCTTAGATCTCAAGATCTTAAACAAGTTTCTCAAGGTTCCGTCGTTCAAAATGGAAACCATTCGAACAATTCTTCCTTCCATCCAGGAAGGTCAATTCATGACCACGGTGGATTTAAAGGATGCGTATCTACATATTCCTATCCACAAGGAACATCATCGGTTCCTAAGGTTCGCATTCCTGGACAAGCATTACCAGTTCGTGGCGCTTCCTTTCGGATTAGCCACTGCTCCAAGGATTTTCACAAAGGTACTAGGGTCCCTTCTAGCTGTGCTAAGACCAAGGGGCATTGCTGTAGTACCTTACTTGGACGACATTCTGATTCAAGCGTCGTCCCTTCCTCAAGCAAAGGCTCACACGGACATTGTCCTGGCCTTTCTCAGATCTCACGGATGGAAAGTGAACGTGGAAAAGAGTTCTCTATCTCCGTCAACAAGGGTTCCCTTCTTGGGGACAATAATAGACTCCTTAGAAATGAGGTTTTTTCTGACAGAGGCCAGAAAAACAAAACTTCTAGACTCTTGTCGGATACTTCATTCCGTTCCTCTTCCTTCCATAGCGCAGTGCATGGAAGTGATAGGTTTGATGGTAGCGGCAATGGACATAGTTCCTTTTGCGCGCATTCATCTAAGACCATTACAACTGTGCATGCTCAGTCAGTGGAATGGGGACTATACAAACTTGTCTCCGAGGATACAAGTAAATCAGAGGACCAGAGACTCACTCCGTTGGTGGCTGTCCCTGGACAACCTGTCACAAGGGATGACCTTCCGCAGACCAGAGTGGGTCATTGTCACGACCGACGCCAGTCTGATGGGCTGGGGCGCGGTCTGGGGATCCCTGAAAGCTCAGGGTCTTTGGTCTCGGGAAGAATCTCTTCTACCGATAAATATTCTGGAACTGAGAGCGATATTCAATGCTCTCAAGGCTTGGCCTCAGCTAGCGAGGGCCAAGTTCATACGGTTTCAATCAGACAACATGACAACCGTTGCGTACATCAACCATCAGGGGGGAACAAGGAGTTCCCTGGCGATGGAAGAAGTGACCAAAATCATTCTATGGGCGGAGTCTCACTCCTGCCACCTGTCTGCTATCCACATCCCAGGAGTGGAAAATTGGGAAGCGGATTTTCTGAGTCGTCAGACATTGCATCCGGGGGAGTGGGAACTCCATCCGGAAATCTTTGCCCAAGTCACTCAACTGTGGGGCATTCCAGACATGGATCTGATGGCCTCTCGTCAGAACTTCAAAGTTCCTTGCTACGGGTCCAGATCCAGGGATCCCAAGGCGGCTCTAGTGGATGCACTAGTAGCACCTTGGACCTTCAAACTAGCTTATGTATTCCCGCCGTTTCCTCTCAACCCCGGGCTGGTAGCCAGGATCAATCAGGAAAGGGCGTCGGTGATCTTGATAGCTCCTGCGTGGCCACGCAGGACTTGGTATGCAGATCTGGTGAATATGTCATCGGCTCCACCATGGAAGCTACCTTTGAGACGAGACCTTCTTGTTCAAGGTCCGTTCGAACATCCGAATCTGGTCTCACTCCAGCTGACTGCTTGGAGATTGAACGCTTGATCTTATCGAAGCGAGAGTTCTCAGATTCTGTTATCGATACTCTTGTTCAGGCCAGAAAGCCTGTAACTAGAAAGATTTACCACAAAATTTGGAAAAAATATATCTGTTGGTGTGAATCTAAAGGATTCCCTTGGGACAAGGTTAAGATTCCTAAGATTCTATCCTTCCTTCAAGAAGGATTGGAAAAAGGATTATCTGCAAGTTCCCTGAAGGGACAGATTTCTGCCTTGTCTGTGTTACTTCACAAAAAGCTGGCAGCTGTGCCAGATGTTCAAGCCTTTGTTCAGGCTCTGGTTAGAATCAAGCCTGTTTACAAACCTTTGACTCCTCCTTGGAGTCTCAACTTAGTTCTTTCAGTTCTTCAGGGGGTTCCGTTTGAACCCTTACATTCCGTTGATATTAAGTTATTATCTTGGAAAGTTTTGTTTTTGGTTGCAATTTCTTCTGCTAGAAGAGTTTCAGAATTATCTGCTCTGCAGTGTTCTCCTCCTTATCTGGTGTTCCATGCAGATAAGGTGGTTTTATGTACTAAACCTGGTTTTCTTCCAAAAGTTGTTTCTAACAAAAACATTAACCAGGAGATTATCGTACCTTCTCTGTGTCCGAAACCAGTTTCGAAGAAGGAACGTTTGTTGCACAATTTGGATGTTGTTCGCGCTCTAAAATTCTATTTAGATGCTACAAAGGATTTTAGACAAACATCTTCCTTGTTTGTTGTTTATTCCGGTAAAAGGAGAGGTCAAAAAGCAACTTCTACCTCTCTCTCTTTTTGGATTAAAAGCATCATCAGATTGGCTTACGAGACTGCCGGACGGCAGCCTCCCGAAAGAATCACAGCTCATTCCACTAGGGCTGTGGCTTCCACATGGGCCTTCAAGAACGAGGCTTCTGTTGATCAGATATGTAGGGCAGCGACTTGGTCTTCACTGCACACTTTTACCAAATTTTACAAGTTTGATACTTTTGCTTCTTCTGAGGCTATTTTTGGGAGAAAGGTTTTGCAAGCCGTGGTGCCTTCCATCTAGGTGACCTGATTTGCTCCCTCCCATCATCCGTGTCCTAAAGCTTTGGTATTGGTTCCCACAAGTAAGGATGACGCCGTGGACCGGACACACCTATGTTGGAGAAAACAGAATTTATGTTTACCTGATAAATTACTTTCTCCAACGGTGTGTCCGGTCCACGGCCCGCCCTGGTTTTTTAATCAGGTCTGATAATTTATTTTCTTTAACTACAGTCACCACGGTTTCATATGGTTTCTCCTATGCAAATATTCCTCCTTAACGTCGGTCGAATGACTGGGGTAGGCGGAGCCTAGGAGGGATCATGTGACCAGCTTTGCTGGGCTCTTTGCCATTTCCTGTTGGGGAAGAGAATATCCCACAAGTAAGGATGACGCCGTGGACCGGACACACCGTTGGAGAAAGTAATTTATCAGGTAAACATAAATTCTGTTTTTATTGCGTCATTCTTGGCGCGGACTTTTTTGGCGCAAAAAATCTTTTCCGTTTCCGGCGTCATACGTGTCGCCGGAAGTTGCGTCATTTTTTGACGTTCTTTTGCGCCAAAGATGTCGGCGTTCCGGATGTGGCGTCATTTTTGGCGCCCAAAAGCATTTAGGCGCCAAATAATGTGGGCGTCTTATTTGGCGCTAAAAAATATGGGCGTCGCTTTTGTCTCCACATTATTTAAGTCTCATTTTTCATTGCTTCTGGTTGCTAGAAGCTTGTTCTTTGGCATTTTTTCCCATTCCTGAAACTGTCATTTAAGGAATTTGATCAATTTTGCTTTATATGTTGTTTTTTCTCTTACATATTGCAAGATGTCTCACGTTGCATCTGAGTCAGAAGATACTTCAGGAAAATCGCTGTCTAGTGCTGGAACTACCAAAGCTAAGTGTATCTGCTGTAAACTTTTGGTAGCTATTCATCCGGCTGTTGTTTGTATTAATTGTCATGACAAACTTGTTAATGCAGATAATATTTCCTTTAGTAATGTACCATTGCCTGTTGCAGTTCCTTCAACATCTAAGGTGCAGAATGTTCCTGATAACATAAGAGATTTTGTTTCTGAATCCATCAAGAAGGCTATGTCTGTTATTTCTCCTTCTAGAAAACATAAAAAATCTTTTAAAACTTCTCTCCCTACAGATCAATTTTTAAATGAACATCATCATTCTGATTCTGATGACTCTTCTGGTTCAGAGGATTCTGTCTCAGAGATTGATGCTGATAAATCTTCATATTTATTTAAAATTGAATTTATTAGTTCTTTACTTAAAGAAGTACTAATTGCTTTAGAAATAGAGGATTCTGGTCCTCTTGATACTAATTCTAAACGTTTAGATAAGGTATTTAAATCTCCTGTGGTTATTCCAGAAGTTTTTCCTGTTCCTAATGCTATTTCTGAAGTAATTTCTAAAGAATGGGATAAATTGGGTAATTCATTTACTCCTTCTAAGCGTTTTAAGCAATTATATCCTGTGCCGTCTGACAGATTAGAATTTTGGGACAAAATCCCTAGAGTTGATGGGGCTATTTCTACCCTTGCTAAACGTACTACTGTTCCTACGTCAGATGGTACTTCGTTTAAGGATCCTTTAGATAGGAAAATTGAATCCTTTCTAAGAAAAGCTTATCTGTGTTCAGGTAATCTTCTTAGACCTGCTATATCATTGGCTGATGTTGCTGCAGCTTCAACTTTGTGGTTGGAAACTTTAGCGCAACAAGTAACGGATCATGATTCTCATAATATTATTATTCTTCTTCAGCATGCTAATAATTTTATCTGTGATGCCATTTTTGATATTATCAGAGTTGATGTCAGGTTTATGTCTCTAGCTATTTTAGCTAGAAGAGCTTTATGGCTTAAGACTTGGAATGCTGATATGGCTTCTAAATCAACTCTACTTTCCATTTCTTTCCAGGGTAACAAATTATTTGGTTCTCAGTTGGATTCTATTATCTCAACTGTTACTGGTGGGAAAGGAACTTTTTTATCACAGGATAAAAAATCTAAGGGTAAAAACAGGGCTAACAATCGTTTTCGTTCCTTTCGTTTCAACAAAGAACAAAAGCCTGATCCTTCATCCTCAGGAGCAGTTTCAGTTTGGAAACCATCTCCAGTCTGGAATAAATCCAAGCCTTCTAGAAAGGCAAAGCCTGCTTCTAAGTCCACATGAAGGTGCGGCCCTCATTCCAGCTCAGCTGGTAGGGGGCAGGTTACGTTTTTTCAAAGAAATTTGGATCAATTCTGTTCACAATCTTTGGATTCAGAACATTGTTTCAGAAGGGTACAGAATTGGTTTCAAGATGAGACCTCCTGCAAAGAGATTTTTTCTTTCCCGTGTCCCAGTAAATCCAGTGAAAGCTCAAGCATTTCTGAATTGTGTTTCAGATCTAGAGTTGGCTGGAGTAATTATGCCAGTTCCAGTTTCGGAACAGGGGATGGGGTTTTATTCAAATCTCTTCATTGTACTAAAGAAGGAGAATTCCTTCAGACCAGTTCTGGATCTAAAAATATTGAATCGTTATGTAAGGATACCAACGTTCAAAATGGTAACTGTAAGGACTATCTTGCCTTTTGTTCAGCAAGGGCATTATATGTCCACAATAGATTTACAGGATGCATATCTGCATATTCCGATTCATCCAGATCATTATCAGTTCCTGAGATTCTCTTTTCTGAACAAGCATTACCAGTTTGTGGCTCTGCCGTTTGGCCTAGCTACAGCTCCAAGAATTTTTACAAAGGTTCTCGGTGCCCTTCTGTCTGTAATCAGAGAACAGGGTATTGTGGTATTTCCTTATTTGGACGATATCTTGGTACTTGCTCAGTCTTTACATTTAGCAGAATCTCATACGAATCGACTTGTGTTGTTTCTTCAAGATCATGGTTGGAGGATCAATTTACCAAAAAGTTCATTGATTCCTCAGACAAGGGTAACCTTTCTGGGTTTCCAGATAGATTCAGTGTCCATGACTCTGTCTTTAACAGACAAGAGACGTCTAAAATTGATTTCAGCTTGTCGAAATCTTCAGTCACAATCATTCCCTTCGGTAGCCTTATGCATGGAAATTCTAGGTCTTATGACTGCTGCATCGGACGCGATCCCCTTTGCTCGTTTTCACATGCGACCTCTTCAGCTCTGTATGCTGAATCAATGGTGCAAGGATTACACAAAGATATCTCAATTAATATCTTTAAAACCGATTGTACGACACTCTCTAACGTGGTGGACAGATCACCATCGTTTAATTCAGGGGGCTTCTTTTGTGCTTCTGACCTGGACTGTAATTTCAACAGATGCAAGTCTCACAGGTTGGGGAGCAGTGTGGGGATCTCTGATAGCACAAGGAGTTTGGGAATCTCAGGAGGTGAGATTACCGATCAATATTTTGGAACTCCGTGCAATTTTCAGAGCTCTGAAGAGAGAATCGTTCATTTGTTTTCAGACAGACAATGTCACAACTGTGGCATACATCAATCATCAAGGAGGGACTCACAGTCCTCTGGCTATGAAAGAAGTATCTCGAATTCTGGTTTGGGCGGAATCCAGCTCCTGTCTAATCTCTGCGGTTCATATCCCAGGTATAGACAATTGGGAAGCGGATTATCTCAGTCGCCAAACGTTGCATCCGGGCGAATGGTCTCTTCACCCAGAGGTATTTCTTCAGATTGTTCAAATGTGGGAACTTCCAGAAATAGATCTGATGGCGTCTCATCTAAACAAGAAACTTCCCAGGTATCTATCCAGATCCCGGGATCCTCAGGCGGAGGCAGTGGATGCATTATCACTTCCTTGGAAGTATCATCCTGCCTATATCTTTCCGCCTCTAGTTCTTCTTCCAAGAGTAATCTCCAAGATTCTGAAGGAATGCTCGTTTGTTCTGCTGGTAGCTCCGGCATGGCCTCACAGGTTTTGGTATGCGGATCTTGTCCGGATGGATTCTTGCCAACCGTGGACTCTTCCGTTAAGACCATACCTTCTGTCGCAAGGTCCTTTTTTCCATCAGGATCTGAAATCCTTAAATTTAAAGGTATGGAGATTGAACGCTTGATTCTTGGTCAAAGAGGTTTCTCTGACTCTGTGATTAATACTATGTTACAGGCGCGTAAATCTGTATCTAGAGAGATATATTATAGAGTCTGGAAGACCTATATTTCTTGGTGTCTTTCTCATCATTTTTCTTGGCATTCTTTTAGAATACCGAGAATTTTACAGTTTCTTCAGGATGGTTTAGATAAGGGTTTGTCCGCAAGTTCCTTGAAAGGTCAAATCTCTGCTCTTTCTGTTCTTTTTCACAGAAAGATTGCTATTCTTCCTGATATTCATTGTTTTGTACAAGCTTTGGTTCGTATAAAACCTGTCATTAAGTCAATTTCTCCTCCTTGGAGTTTGAATTTGGTTCTGGGGGCTCTTCAAGCTCCTCCGTTTGAACCTATGCATTCATTGGACATTAAATTACTTTCTTGGAAAGTTTTGTTCCTTTTGGCAATCTCTTCTGCCAGAAGAGTTTCTGAATTATCTGCTCTTTCTTGTGAGTCTCCTTTTCTGATTTTTCATCAGGATAAGGCGGTGTTGCGAACTTCTTTTGAATTTTTACCTAAAGTTGTGAATTCCAACAACATTAGTAGAGAAATTGTGGTTCCTTCATTATGTCCTAATCCTAAGAATTCTAAGGAGAAATCGTTGCATTCTTTGGATGTTGTTAGAGCTTTGAAATATTATGTTGAAGCTACTAAGTCTTTCCGAAAGACTTCTAGTTTATTTGTTATCTTTTCCGGTTCTAGAAAAGGCCAGAAAGCTTCTGCATTTCTTTGGCATCTTGGTTGAAATCTTTAATTCATCTTGCCTATGTTGAGTCGGGTAAAACTCCGCCTCAGAGGATCACAGCTCATTCTACTAGGTCAGTTTCTACTTCCTGGGCGTTTAGGAATGAAGCTTCGATTGATCAGATTTGCAAAGCAGCAACTTGGTCCTCTTTGCATACTTTTACTAAATTCTACCATTTTGATGTATTTTCTTCTTCTGAAGCAGTTTTTGGTAGAAAAGTACTTCAGGCAGCGGTTTCAGTTTGAATCTTCTGCTTATGTTTTTCATTAAACTTTATTTTGGGTTTGGATTATTTTCAGCAGGAATTGGCTGTCTTTATTTTATCCTCCCTCTCTAGTGACTCTTGTGTGGAAAGATCCACATCTTGGGTAGTCATTATCCCATACGTCACTAGCTCATGGACTCTTGCTAATTACATGAAAGAAAACATAATTTATGTAAGAACTTACCTGATAAATTCATTTCTTTCATATTAGCAAGAGTCCATGAGGCCCGCCCTTTTTTTGTGGTGGTTATGATTTTTGTATAAAGCACAATTATTCCAATTCCTTATTTTATATGCTTTCGCACTTTTTTATCACCCCACTTCTTGGCTATTCGTTAAACTGAATTGTGGGTGTGGTGAGGGGTGTATTTATAGGCATTTTGAGGTTTGGGAAACTTTGCCCCTCCTGGTAGGAATGTATATCCCATACGTCACTAGCTCATGGACTCTTGCTAATATGAAAGAAATGAATTTATCAGGTAAGTTCTTACATAAATTATGTTTTTGCAGAGTACCACATGAGCAACCATAAAACTACTTCTAATTCAGATAGAATGTAAATGGATTTATAATATAAAAGTGTTAAAACCACAAGGTCTGAATGAAGAAATATATCTTGCCCTCTTTCTATATGGAAAGATTTTTGTATTCCAATGCATACAGATGTCTCTTTGAAGACGGGGGCTTTTATTGTCACTGGAGTATAATAAGTAAACTTTACCGCTCTTCCATAGTATATGCAGAAAAGCCAGAAAAATGTCCAAGCAGGTGTAGGTGAAACATGCAAAGCTTGTTGGTTGTGAAACAGAGGGGCATAAATCTGGTTCCCTTCATTACTTTCGCAAAGGACAATTTACACTTTCTAACCGCGGAAGAGCACATGATATGAGTAGTGATGTTGCGAATTGTTCGCCGGCGAATAGTTCCCGGCGGAAACAGCATGTTCGCGTTCGCTGCGGCGGGCGAACATATGCGATGTTCGATCCGCCCCCTATTCGTCATCATTGAGTAATACTTTGACCCTGTACCTCACAGTCAGCAGGCACATTGCAGCCAATCAGCAGCAGACCCTCCTACCTCCTGGACAGCATCCATTTTAGATTCATTCGGAAGCTGCATTGTTAGTGAGAGGAGGGACAGTGTAACTGCTGCTGATTTAGTAGGGAAATCTATAGCTAGGCTAGTGTATTCAGTGTCCACTACAGTCCTGAAGGACTCATCTGATCTCTGCTTTAAGGACAGCACCCCAAAAAGCCCTTTTTAGGGTTGCTTTTTTTTTTTTTTTCCTATGTAATCTAATTGCAGTTGCCTGCCTGCCAGCATGTGTGTCAGCCTCACAGCGTATACTGTGCCCACTTGTCCAGTGCCACCACTCATATCTGGTGTAACAGTAGTGTAGATTTAAAAAAACAACACTTTTTTTACTGTGTTAAATAATAGCAGTCAGTTTCCTTCACACGTGTGCATTTAAGTGCCTGCCTGCCTGCCAGGGCACAGTGTCACCCCAGTGCAACTTATATGTGGTGTAACAGTCAAAAAAGTGGTTTTTTTTTTTTAAATCTACACTACTGTTTCACCACATATGAGTTGCACTGGGGTGACACTGTGCCCTGGCAGACAGGCACTTAAACGCACACGTGTGAAGGAAACTGACTGCTATTATTTAACACAGTCAAAAAAGTGTTGTTTTTTTAAAATCTACACTACTGTGTTAAATAATAGCAGTCAGTTTCCTTCACACAAGTGCCTGCCTGCCAGGGCACAGTGTCACCCCAGAGCAACTCATATCTGGTGTAACAGTAGTGTAGATTTAAAAAAAACAAAATAGCAGTCAGTTTCCTTCACACGTGTGCGTTTCAGTGCCTGCCTGCCAGGGCACAGTGTTACCCCAGTGCAACTCATATCTGGTGTAACAGTAGTGTACATACCTGATGTTTTAAAGCACGTTATTCCAAACAATTTAGGAATGTTAGGTGATTTATGCCCTTTATGGATTAAAACCAGACTCATCAACTATGTAATTTTCCATGGGAGTTTTGCCATGGATCCCCCTCCGGCATGCCACAGTCCAGGTGTTAGTACCCTTGAAACAAATTTTCCATCACTATTGTGGCCAGAAAGAGTCCCTGTGGGTTTTAAAATTCGCCTGCCTATTGAAGTCTATGGCGGTTCGCCCAGTTCCCCTGTTCGCGAACAGTTGTGGAAGTTTGCGTCTGCCGTTCGCGAACGCAAAATTTTAGGTTTGCGACATCACTACATATGAGGCTTTGTGTAACTGGAGTGCTCCAAGGTTGAAGCTGTACACATGGAAGATGATGGATGGGGGTTAGGAGCAAACTGCACTCCCTCACTACACAGCACTTGTACTACCGAGTAAAAAATACCCTTGCTGAAAACAGCACGAACAAGGATCAGTGAGCTCCAAATCCGGCATGTACAATGTGATTGAAAGAGTTCCATTCTGTAACATATATGGGAACTGTATTAACTGCAAGTGTACTTATCGTGATAGTTCCATGTGGGGACTTGACCACTATATCAGTACTACTCTAGCGGCATAGATGCATGAGAAAGGTCTGCTTAGGTGCTGTTGTTTGAAATACATTTTTGGGAGAATATGGAACATTGACTGAATATGGTTTGTTCACAAACCAGGACTGTTTTTTAGGATATGAACTGCCATATAAATTGGACAATTGCCCTTGCTATTTTAATCTTTATGTTGCTGTTTTGTGCTTTTATAGGATTGAAATGTATTTATCTGTTGAAATAAATTTGATGTTATATAAAGGACAATATTTTTCAATGGCTGAATCATTTATTTTTATTAGATGAGCAGAGTGTGGATAGGAGTACACTTTTTTCTAAGTAATTAAAGAACTCCCTGTGCACTGAGGAAAGCAGAGAGATCGTTTTAGCCAAAATATTCTTTATCCTTGTAAACTTATTCTAAACAGTTTTGTGTGGTGCAGAGTTTTTTTTTTTATACCAGTGTATGTGTGTGTATATATATATATATATATATATATATATATAAACAGTTACAATTACATATTTAGTCTGTGCTATAAGTGCAAACGTGTTGCTAAAGATTTCTTGAAAATGTTATTCCACTGCTTTTCGCAGTGAGCGAATAGTGCTGCACTTGCCACCAAATATTTAAGAGGCTTCCAGGCTCCCCACATCCCCTCCAACACCCCATGAAGGCCCCCTGATATGTTGTCCTCAAGCGCACAGTTATATGTTGTCCTCGGGCAAGTACCATTAAATTTATATTTTATGACAACTCTAATATCTACGGGGTGCGGAGGATTTGGGAGTTTGACTAAAAATGTGGCTCCAAGTTTTCCTGCCATCTTTGTGTAGAAGCTGGAAGTGTAGTTTGGCAATTTTTCCACAGAAGTTTTCCTAACAGAGATATGGGGCTTTTAGTGCTATTCACCCCCAACCACAAGAGGTGCAATTGAGAATATTTTGGCATAGGAGCTTCCTACTGTGCCTTTAATATTATCCTTTCCTACATTTCCTATCCTTATGCACTAACTTTCCTCCCTCTACTAGTTTAGCCAAGCGAATGGCGTACCCCTATTCCTCACATCCATCAAATCTATGTTCCAACCAAACAACCATCCAAGCGTTATGAGGAATAGGGAGCATAGCAGATATAAATCAAGCATCATGCATTGGGGGGGTCTACTTTCTTTGGTTACCCAGCACAAGGTTCCTACAATTGGCTCTTTTGGGGCATGAGAATATATTGACACCCATGCCTTGCTGTCTTTCGCTCCATGCCAGTCCAGAATTCTCTGGAAAATAGTCGCCTCATAATACACTCTGAAACACCCAAATCCCTTATTTTATAGATCTATATACTGTAAGGTGTTTCCACTTATTGTTGGTATCTTTTTTTTCTCCAGATAACAGAGTTAATTGGACTCTGCAATTGTAGGAGGTACACTATGGGCATTAGAATCAGAAGGGCCTGAAGGATATATAAAATCCTGGCCAATATGGTTATTTCTTTTATCAGATGCTGAGAGTCCTTGAACCATCACGTGTGGGAATATTCCCCTCCTGACCACAAGGAGGAGGCTAAAGACGCCCCAACACACCAGAGCTTTAAATCCCTCCCACTTCTCATGATCAGCTGTCATTTTATTTTGTCTCTTTGATAAGGAGTGAGGGGAAAATGAAGTGCAAGAAAGGGGATTGTCTAACTAATAATAAATACAAAAATCATGGTGGGTTACACAGAAAATGGTAAAAAATAAAATGTGCAACAAAAACCATACACAAATAGTGGTCATAATACAGACCAATATGCAGGAATATATCCAAAGTGAAAAGAGTCTTTAATTTAGTCCCACAAATACAAATAGTTTGAACGCTGTTCCTCAAAAGGAAGAGAAAGAAACACATCATCATAGCATAATCCTGTGTACATCTTCACTCCCCAGGAAGGATTTAGGAATATCGGTTGGATTTAACCCCTTAGTGACCAGAGCACTTTTCAATTTTCTGACCTTTTGGGACTAGGGCTATTTTTCATTTCTGCTGTTTGTGTTTAGCTGTAATTTTCCTCTTGCTCGTTTACTGTATTCACACATATTATATATCATTTTTATCACCATTAAATGAACTTTCTAAAGATACCATTATTTTCATCATATCTTATAATTTACTATATTTTTCTTATATAATATGATGAAAAAATGGAAAAAAACACACTTTTTCTAACTTTGACCCCCAAAATCTGTTACACATCTACAACCACCAAAAAACACCTGTGCTAAATAGTTTCTAAATTTTGTCCTGAGTTTAGAAATACACAATGTTTACATGTTCTCTGTTTTTTTTTTTGCAAGTTATTGGGCAATAAGTACAAGTAGCACTTTGCTATTTCCAAACCATTTTTTTTTTCTTCAAAATTAGTCATAGTTACATTGGAACACTGATATCTGTCAGGAATCCCTGAAAAACCCTTTACATGTATATATATTTTTTTAGTAGACAACCCAAAGTATTCTTCTAGGCCCATTTTGGTATATTTCATGCCACCATTTCACCGCCAAATGCAATCAAATAAAAAAAAATGTTCACTTTTTCACAATTTTAGGTTTCTCACTGAAATTATGGTACAGATGGTTGTAAAAGCTTCTCTGGGATCCCCTTTGTTCAGAAATAGCAGACATATATGCCTTTGGCATTGCTTTTTGGTAATTAGAAGGCTGCTAAATGCCGCTGTGCACCAAACGTGTATTATGCCCTATAGTGAAGGGGTTAATTAGGGAGCTTGTAGGGTTAATTTTAGTGTAGTGTAGTAGACAACCCAAAGTATTGATCTAGGCCCATTGTGGTATATTTCGTGCCACCACTTCACCACCAAATGCGATCAAATAAAAAAACAAATTGTTCACTTTTTCACTAACTTTAGGTTTCTCACTGAAATTATTTACAAACAGATTGTGCAATTATGGCACACATGGTTGTAAATGCTTCTCAGGGATCCCCTTTGTTCAGAAATAGCAGATATTTATGACTTTGGCATTGGTTTTTGGTAATTAGAAGGCCACTAAATGCTGCTGCCCACCACACTTGTATTATACCCAGCAGTTAAGGGGTTAATTAGGTAATTTGAAGGGTTCATTTTAACTTTAGTGTAGAGATCAGCCTCCAACCTGACACATCCCATCCTCTGATCCCTCCCTGACCCCCCCTCAAACAGCTCTATTCCCTACCCCACCTAACAATTGTCACTGCCATCTTAAGTACTGGCAGAAAGGTATTACAGTGATTCCTCAATATCGAGGCATCACTGGAATACCCTGGAAGTGATCACGATCGCTTCCAGAGCTTCAAACCCCAGAGGACGTGTCAGGCTCGTCTTTGGTCACTAACTGTATTTTTTTGTATGATGTGCCTGACACATCCTTGGTCGTTAAGGGGTTAAATATTGTGACCTGGATATGGAACATTCTCCTTGATAAAGCTAATAGCAGTTGGTGAAATGATTGTTGTAGTCATTTAAGCATTGCTGAAATTGGACACAAGGAGGGGTACTTGTCCTGTACAGAAAGACTACAGATACGATGTGGAGCTTCATGCGGTCTGTAACAACAGACTATTACATGCATAGTATCCTTGTATGCTTGTACCTGTCACCCTTAGTGATCTAAGAGAACTTTGGCTTTTGTTTTTAATACAAGATGAGGAAAAAGGAGGCTGAGTCCTGGAGTCAATTTAGTAAGAGTTTATTATGGAGCAGGCTTCAGCATATCAGGTGAGCTCCTATCTTACGCGTTTCGCGCATGGGCACATGCGCTTCATCAGAGATTTTGTTTTTAATACATTGTACATTTGCTTTAAGCATTTGTCTTTATCTATATCCAGTCTGCCTGAGGTCTGCACTTTTGAACTAATTATCTTGAGCTTTTGAAACGCTAATGTGAGTTTTCTGGGTCTGCCTTCCATCTGGGGAGTGAAGATTTACACAGTATTATGCTATGATGTGTTTCTTTCTCTTCCTTTTTAGGAACATCGTTTGAACTATTTGTATTTGTGGATCTGTATTATTATTAATATTTGTATGTCATTCAGAGAGGCAGACAAGGAGTTTTCCCCCAATCCCCTGGGTTGTAGACACTGTTACTAATTCAGATCCTTGGCATTGATCTTGCACTGCTTAGGATGGCTTGTCTGTTAGAAACAAGTGGATAGAGGTGCTGAGTGGTAAGTATCTGAACCTTACAAGCCCACCGGCTATTATTATGAACATGTTCACATGATTCACATAGTCTGTGGACATATATTAAACATGCAACAGAGATCCTCCAACATGAACATATATATGTGCCAATGCCGTAATCATCAATATAGTAAAGAGACTAGTATCAGGTGTACAGTCAGATGTATAGTGTCTATGTATATCAAAATATAGTTTGATGTGGAAACGAAAAAAACACTGACACTTACAAAGTTGCCAATCTGTACCTGTATCAAGTCCATGTAGCGGCTAGACATTGGAAAGCGACTCGAGACCAGCAAACTGAAAAACCTGCAGGAAAACCCTTGACGAAGTACAAAGAGAAAATAAGAATCCTGGACCGGCTCAATCAAATTGCAAAAATGTATTCCAAATTAACAAAATTGCAGCATCCCAATTTCACACAGCAGCGTGTAAAAGTCAGGTGAAAAACAAGAGGTGTCCCCCCCGGCATCTAGCGCATTTCGTGAAACCCTGTAGTCATAAAATACATCCAGAGGTCAAACTTTCACCTTTCTACAGGTACACTGGTTCTTGACTGACAGCTCTATTGACGTATCCTAATCATGAAATATGTATACAGCTCATATCAGATCAGTTGCTTCTTGAGCAAAGACACTGACATGAATCCAGAGAGTATAACCTTTTTCTGTAGGGTTGTTTGTTTCCTTCTTGAACACAATTACTTTGAGTTTGGCGGGTCTTTCTTCTTCCAGGTGTATGGGACTGCTATGGGGGCCAAGTTTGCCCCCTCCTATGCCAACTTGTTTTTAGGTTGGTGGGAGTAGTCCACATATATGGAGGTGGGAACACCTACAGATCAAAGATTACATATTATAAGAGATTTATAGATGACCTCTTGTTAATTTGGACAGATACGGCTCATGGGGCAAGAGATTTTGTAGAATTTTTGAATGACAATACAGTGGGATTGAGGTTCACTATGGAATTTAATAGGACAACAATTATCTAGATGTGACACTGATTGGCTCTGACAAGGAGAATGGTATACTATCTAAGACTTATAGGAAATCTATAACTAAAAACTCTCTTTTACATGTGAATAGTAATCATCCTTCACATGTTCCTTTTTCAATAGCTAAAGGCCAGTTTCTATGTAAAAAGAGAAATTGTTCTAATGTTACTGACTGTCAGACAGTATGTAGAAAACTTAGACTCCAATTAATAGAGAGAGGTTATCCCAAAAAGATTGTGAAAAAGGCACAATACCAGGTTGACATGATAGATAGAACTGATCTTCTTGATGATGTAAGTAAATAAATTCAGGGGAACTAGCCAGCCAGGGAGATGGCCGTGGCTTAAGAGAGCTCCTGAGCCCAAACTGGCTGGGATGCCATAAAAGTTTTTAACAGAGCAGAGACAAGTTGCGTACACGACAGGGGAACTATCGGTCAACCAGTACCACCAACCTGGGAACCGAGGAAAGCAG
Organism: Bombina bombina; assembly: GCF_027579735.1. NCBI lineage: Eukaryota > Metazoa > Chordata > Amphibia > Anura > Bombinatoridae > Bombina > Bombina bombina. Next base: position 423,639,886 of record NC_069499.1, read on the forward strand.
CAGATAACGCTTGTGAGCGTCGTGCATGTTGCCGATGTGAACTAAGCCCAAAAGCCACGCAACCCGGCTGGAAGTTTAAGGCCCCAAAGCAAGGCTGGAACCACAATGTGACTCACAGAGTCATAAAGCACAGTGGAAGGTGAGGTGAGGAGGAGTGCAGCCACAGTACAACAAGTAAGAGCCTATATACAAGAGGCCAGCCCTGAAATGTTAAAAAAATAAGCCAGACCCTGCACGGACAGTACACACGTGGCTGAAGAGCAAACTCTAACTAGGAAGGCAGGCATAGTCACGGTCCGTCTCCACATAAAGGGGGCTCAAAGTAAGCTCAAAATCAATGCCTCAATCGCAGATAAGGAAAGTGGTGCCCTTTGTCATGGGAGCAAACTTAGGGCCTGAATCTCCTGATTCTAGTAGTTAAACCATAGTAGCTAGCTTCAACAGCAATATATCCCCATAAAAACAAACAAGTTACAGAGAAAGGGAAGGAGGACACAGACATATAGCACATCCTGGCATAAGCGGTCAGATGTAATGTGAAGCACTCCATTTTAATTAAACAGGGCTTTGTTGCTGCGAGGGGCTAAATTACAAGCTAAGACAAAATACTGCAGTTCTGCACAACTGCCCGTAAGCACAGCAAGGGTCTCAAGTCGAAGCTAATACCAATCCAGCCCAGGACTTAAACATGTCCCCTATTAAGCCTAATAAAAAATGGAATGGCCCTAAAGACACCGGGTTCAGTGAATAATTTTTTTAAAATGCTAGAAGCTAAAACTGCTGCTATCAATACCACGGTAGACCCAGACTCTGCTGCGGCCTCTTCTTCCTCCGAATCAAAAACAGAAATCATGCCGGATACCATAACTATACCCATAGCTTTGTTTGAGTCGCTTCCATCAAAAAATAACTTTTCTCTTTACTCTAGTTTCTCAAGTAAAATAATGCATTAAAGAAGAAATCAGAGACCTTAAAAAGGAAATGTCGGATATTGGCCATAGAGTAGAAGCAGTGGAAAACACGCAAGATAAACACTCTTCAGCCATAGTGGAACTACATAATATAATCCATAAACAAAACTTCACAATACAAGACCTAGTAGAGAAAATGGATGGCTAGCTAGAGCCCTAAAAAAGGCAACAACAAACTTACATCCATTTTGTCAAAAACAAGGCAGGCAGACTCATTGAAGATACGTACACAATAGCAGGAGAATTTAAAGCCTACTATCACAAATTGTATAACCTGTTTCAATAGGGACACACGGGCACACTCTTAAAAATGCCAACAATACCTAGACCAGGTACAGTTACTACAACTTACTGCAGACCATAAGGGGATCTTAGATCAGCCAATTACTTTCAGGGAGGTTTTGGACGCAATTTAAAACTTGAAGCTTAATAAGGCTCCAAGCCCAGATGACTTTTCAGGCCTATACTGTAAAAGGTGCTACAACAATTGTTTCAAACATTATCAGAATTCGATACACACAGGTAGTACACGCTGTCTGGAGGTAGGAAGACAGTCACATCAAGTAACATTATACAAGATACAGTTCAAGAGTGTCTACCAAAGCTCAGCCAGAGGTTGACTTGTAGGGTATACAGCTGTGTGTCTAACTAAACAAAATTGTAGTCTTTAAGTGGGTAAGAAATTATGGCGGCTTTCACCAAGTTTAGTTTTTAATTACGCTAGCAGTTCTATAGTATTTGGGATATTTCGCATGAAAGTAGATAAGATCTAAGGTTTAGGACAACAACGGTCCACCACAAATGGGTAGCCGGCAATGTATCCATTTAAAGTTGTCTTTTAAAAAATGAAGTAGACTGAAGTACTCTTACAGGGGAGGAAATAGACTCTTAATGTAAAGGAATCATAAATGTAAAGCGAGAGAAGGGAGAAGGGGGGGGAGAAGGGAAATATTAAATAAGGGAAGGGGAAATTAACGGGGGAGAGGGGGAGGGGGTTCATCCAAGGAAGGGGGAGAGGAGGGGGGCACAGGACCAGTCCAAGGCTCCCTTTCAGGTAACAGCCTTGTCTTCAGGTCAGGGCATCCAGTTGCTATCCCTAGGGCGATCCACTTTACACTGAAAGTCTCAGTGTTACCTGGGGTTTACTTCGCAGCAAGTAAGTCTCCCAGGGCTCCCAAATAAGGCCGAAAGTGGCTGACTGGTGCCTTGCTCTATAAACATAGTCTTCCATGGACTTAATATGGTTTAGATATTCTACAACTCCCTGCCATCTCGGGGGGTGCACTTTTTTCCAGTTCCTGGCAATTATCATTTTGACTGAGGTGAGCATATATATAAGGAGAGATCTCTTATGTGGGGACATTTTCTTTAGGCCAAGGTGCAAGAAAGCTAAACTAGGGTTAGAGACCTCTGGTAGGTCCATTTTGAGACAGACCACCCGAAGTTTATTCCAGAGTGGCTTAAGTCTGGGACAGGACCACCACGTGTGAAGTGGGGTGCCCACCTCACCACATTCCCTCCAACAGGAGGGAAAATGGTCAGGGTAAAGGATCTGAAGTTTGGTCGGGACAAGATGCCACCTAGTAAGAATTTTAAAATAGAGTTCATACATCGTAGTGCAGTGTAGAGTCGCCTTGGTCTTAGTAATAGCTTTTGTCCACTCTATGTCTGTGTATGTCATCTTCAGTTCTGTCTCCCATGAAAGCATGTGTCTCGTCTTTACAAGTGCAGGAATTCCCGACAGGCATCTATAGTGCGTTGTGAGGGGTTTATAAAGCTGGAGACCAGCTTTCCATCTAGACTCCCAGGTCGTGGGGGCTCGAACTGCATCTGCCAAGAAGCCCCATGCCTTCATCAAAGACCAGAGTCTTAGAAGTTCAAATTCAAGATGTCGCGGTACCTCATATTTAGCCATCATCTCCTGCATAGAAATCTCCCACTGTTGAAATCTCTATTTGCTTCCAAACATTCAGTCTCACGTTAGGAAGGCTCTGGAGAAGAGGAATTATGGGATGGATAGGGGAAGGATGAGGGGCAATCTGTGCGCCATGTCGTAATTTATACCAGAGCAACTGACATCCCCTAACTATGTGATTAGAGATAGTACAAATGGAAATAAGGTGTGGGGGGAACCACAGCAGGTCAGATAAATCCATGTATGCCGGGAGAGAAGCTTGCTCCAATTTCTTCCATCTCATAGGTGGGAGGTCTCGTCCCAATGCGGAGGCATGGGAAACCATTGCGGCTTCATAGTATGAATTGACACTTGGGAGGCTCAGTCCTCCCTGATCAAGGGGGCATTGTAGTATTGCCGCGGCAACTCTGGGTTTCTTTTTGTTCCAGACATAAGCATGAAAAGAGCCTGGAAGCTCCTCAGCAGCTTTGCTAGGACTGAAAGGGGGATACATCTCATGACATACGTCAACTTGGGTAGTAGCATCATCTTCAGGGCTGCAATTCAACCCATCCAAGACAGCTCATCATATTTTTTTGGATCTCAAGGATCTATCAATCTCTTTCAGCAGGACCTGATAGTTCCCTTGGAGGACAGTGTCCCTGTCATGAGACAAGAATACCCTGAGGTGGCAAATCCCCCTGGTCGACCATTTAAAGGAATATTGTTTCCGCAAAGCCTGCTGTTCCAAATGGTCAACATGTATCATGTAAGCCTCCGTTTTGGTGACATTAATTTTGTAATTGAAAATCTCACCAAATGTGTCGATTATGGTGATTAGGGGCGAGAGCGAAAAAGTTGGCTCCACAATAAATAGAGTGAGATCGTCGGCAAACAGTGCTACCTTTTGGAGGGAGTCATGCAGCAATAGGCCCTGGATCTGGGCGTCCTTCCTAATCGCTTCAGCGAGCGGCTCCATCACCATTGTGAAGAGGAGCGGGGACAGGGGACACCCCTGTCTCATTCCATTGCGTATATTGATCTTGGGGGAGCAGAAACCGAGTCCCTTGACTACCGCAGTAGGGAGGGTATACAGTGCCCCAACTGCTTTACAGAAGGAGTGCGGGATCCCGAATATTTTCATGATTTCAAACATATATTCCCATCTCACCCTGTCGAACGCTTTTTTGGCATCCAATGACAGGGTGAGAAGGGGCAGTCCCATGTCATGTGCTTCCGAGAAGATATTCAATAGTCTACGGGTATTATCTGTACCTTGTCTGCCTTGTATGAATCCCACCTGATCCAAGTGAACTATGGAGGGCAGGTGTCTACCCAACCTGGTTGCAAGGATCTTTGCGTAGATCTTAACATTGACATTAATAAGGGAGATAGGTCTGTAGCTCCCACATTCCATCAGATCTTTCCCCTCCTTGGGGATGGTCAAGATATTGGCTTCCAAGGATTCTTGGAGGAGATTGCCTTCCTTTGCCACTCCACTGTATAGCCGGAGAAGGAAGGGGGAAAGCAGGGGGGCCAGAGTTTGGTAAAACAATGCCGTAAAGCCATCTGGACCAGGGGCATTATGAGGCTTCAGGGACAAGATAGCTGTTTTTATTTCTTCGAGAGTGAAGGGCTTCTCCAGATCCTCCACAGAATCTTTACTTAATGTCGGTAGTTGCAAATTGGCTAGGAACCGACCCAGTTCCTCACCACCTGATGTCTTTCCACTGGAGCTGTGGCCTAGGTCATAGAGAGCAGCGTAATAGTCCAAAAATGCCTTGCCAATCTCCTTGGGAGAGCGGACTATTCCTCGATCTGACTTAATAGCCGGGATCCTGCTGTTGACAGCTCGATTTCTAAGCTTGCGGGCTAGCAGCCTATCAGCTTTATTTCCTTTGCTGTAATAGAGCTGCTTAAGCCTAAATAAATTAGCCTGGACCTTTAGGAGTTCCCGTTTATTGATTTCAGATCTAATGGCACCCCATTGGGTAGCAATAGCAGGATCAGGAGGTTTTTTGTTAGCTATTTCAAGACGTCGAAGATCTGCATACAGTTTTGCTAGGGAAATCTTATGATTCGTTTTCCATTGGGCCTTTTTTTTAAAGAAATGGCCCAGTAAGTATGCTTTGAGGGCGGCCCACACAATTTCAAGTCTCGTATCTCCTGTATCGTTAAGTTTCAGAAAGTCAAGGATTATTTCAGTTAGTTGAGGGACCTCTAGCTCGGTAAGACACTGATCAGGGAGCCTCCAAGACGGTCTACAGTCAGGGGGTTGTAAGAGTGAGAAGTGAGCACTAACCAAGTCATGGTCAGACCACAGGCAAGGCCTAATTTTTGGGGTAGTAAATTTGTCAAGTGCCCAGGAGTCACGTAACAGATAATCTATCCGTGCATATGAGTTGTGTGGTTTCGAGTGGTGTGTATAGTCTAGTTCAGTCGGGGCTAGACATCTCCAGACATCTCCAGACATCAAACAACCCAAATTGGAACATAAGTTTATGGAAAGCATGAGATAGTGTGGTTAGATTATGGTCAATTGGGTGAGCGTCCATTGTTTTTTTGTCTAGCACAGGATCCCAGACAAGATTCAGATCTCCTCCCAATAGTACATGTCCTCTTTTGAGAACATCTAATTTATTTAAACATTTCCGGAGGAAAGGAATTTGCCCCCTATTCGGGGTATAAATGGAGGCCAGCATACAAAGAATCCCATTTAGGGTGCAGACCATAATGAGGTATCTACCCTCTGGGTCCCGTTCAACATGGTCGACCTTGCAGCAAACATCTTTGTGGATCAGTATGGCTACACCTCTCTTTTTTTTTTAAAGAGGCAGTTTCACAAATCGGGTAGAGAGGCGAGCTTCTGGGTAGTCTGGAGTCTCTCTCCCAATGAGTCTCTTGCAGGAATATTAAGTGTAGCCTGTGTGCAAGTAGGTAGTTATATAGGAGGCTCAGTTTAGTAGGCGAGTTAAGCCCCTGGACATTCAGGGTGGCCACAGCAACAGGGGCCATGCCGGGGAGGAGTTACCGCTGTCAAGAGGGTTCAGTCTCCAAGAGGGGAGTCAGGGCGTGTGGGGAGAATGGACCAGGGAGATTTGGTTAAGGGGAGCAGGGAAAAGGGAGGGGAAGGGATGTAAGCATATAGTCTAGTGAGGATAAATTTTTCTAGAACTGGCAAGCGTATGCCGATGTGTATAACTAACACTATCGCAATGAGTGGTCTTTACACAACTATATAAGTGTGGGAGGGGGCATTAAAAGCCTAGCCCCAGTCAGGTATTTTGAAACATGCTATATTCTATCCCTCTAAATGGGGGTCATCAAACTTGTTGTTATGTAAATTTAAGAGATCAGCTCTCTTCGACCTCTCTAGTTCTATACTATAGTTAAGAGCATGAGGTAATTCTCCAACCTAGCTGCTCAACATTTCTCGACTCAAGGGGAAAAAGCTGAACATACCTGTCATTGCCTATGTCTTCCAGGGTACCTTCTAGGTCAGTCTTAATCCATAACTTTTGGTTAGACTCCAATTAATAGAGAGAGGTTATCCCAAAAAGATTGTGAAAAAGGCACAATACCAGGTTGACATGATAGATAGAACTGATCTTCTTGATGATGTAAGTTAATAAATTCAGGGGAACTAGCCAGCCAGGGAGATGGCTGTGGCTTAAGAGAGTTCCTGAGCCCAAACTGGCTGGGATGCCATAAAAGTTTTCAACAGAGAAGCCCAAAAGCCATGCAACACGGCTGGAAGTTTAAGGCCCCAAAGCAAGGCTGGAACCACATTGTGAGTCACAGAGTCATAAAGCACAGTGGAAGGTGAGGTGAGGAGGAGTGCAGCCACAGTACAACAAGTAAGAGCCTATATACAAGAGGCCAGCCCTGAAATGTTAAAAAAAATAAGCCAGACCCAGCACGGACAGTACACACGTGGCTGAAGAGCAAACTCTAACTAGGAAGGCAGGCATAGTCACGGTCCGTCTCCACATAAAGGGGGCTCAAAGTAAGCTCAAAATCAATGCCTCAATCGCAGATAAGGAAAGTGGTGTCCTTTGTCATGGGAGCAAACTTAGGGCCTGAATCTCCTGATTCTAGTAGTTAAACCATAGTAGCTAGCTTCAACAGCAATATATCCCCATAAAAACACACAAGTTACAGAGAAAGGGAAAGAGGGCACAGACATAAAGCACATCCTGGCATAAGCGGTCAGATGTAATGTGTAGCACTCCATTTTAATTAAACAGGGCTTTGTTGCTGCAAGGGGCTAAATTACAAGCTAAGACAAAATACTGCAGTTCTGCACAACTGCCCGTAAGCACAGCAAGGGTCTCAAGTCGAAGCTAATACCAATCCAGCCCAGGACTTAAACATGTCCCCTATTAAGCCTAATAAAAAATGGAATGGCCCTAAAGACACCGGGTTCAGTGAATAATTTTTTTAAAATGCTAGAAGCTAAAACTGCTGCTATCAATACCACGGTAGACCCAGACTCTGCTGCGGCCTCTTCTTCCTCCGAATCAAAAACAGAAATCATGCCGGATACCATAACTATACCCATAGCTTTGTTTGAGTCGCTTCCATCAAAAAAGAACTTTTCTCTTTACTCTAGTTTCTCAAGTAAAATAATGCATTAAAGAAAAAAATCAGCAACCTTAAAAAGGAAATGTCGGATATTGGCAATAGAGTAGAAGCAGTGGAAAACACGCAAGATAAACACTCTTCAGCCATAGTGGAACTACATAATATAATCCATAAATAAAACTTCACAATACAAGACCTAGTAGAGAAAATGGATGGCTAGCTAGAGCCCTAAAAAAAAGGCAACAACACACTTACATCCATTTTGTCAAAAACAAGGCAGGCAGATTCATTGAAGATACGTACACAATAGCAGGAGAATTTAAAGCCTACTATCACAAATTGTATAACCTGTTTCAATAGGGACACACGGGCACACTCTTAAAAATGCCATCAATACCTAGACCAGGTACAGTTACTACAACTTACTGCAGACCATAAGGGGATCTTAGATCAGCCAATTATTCCAGGGAGGTTTTGGACGCAATTTAAAACTTGAAGCTTAATAAGGCTCCAGGCCCAGATGACTTTTCAGGCCTATACTGTATTTTTTTTTTTTTTATAGAAACTTTTTTTTATTTTCAACAAAAGGTGCTACAACAATTGTTTCAAACATTATCAGAATTCGATACACACAGGTAGTACACGCTGTCTGGAGGTAGGAAGACAGTCACATCAAGTAACATTATACAAGATACAGTTCAAGAGTGTCTACCAAAGCTCAGCCAGAGGTTGACTTGTAGGGTATACAGCTGTGTGTCTAACTAAACAAAATTGTAGTCTTTAAGTGGGTAAGATATTATGGCGGCTTTCGCCAAGTTTAGTTTTTAATTACACTAGCAGTTCTATAGTATTTGGGATATTTCGCATGAAAGTAGATAAGATCTAAGGTTTAGGACAACAACGGTCCACCACAAATGGGTAGCCGGCAATGTATCCATTTAAAGTTGTCTTTTAAAAAATGAAGTAGACTGAAGTACTCTTAATGTAAAGGAATCATAAATGTAAAGCGGGGGGGGGGGGAGAAGGGAAATATTAAATAAGGGAAGGGGGAATTAACGGGGGAGAGGGTTCATCCAAGGAAGGGGGAGAGGAAGGGGGCACAGGACCAGCCCAAGGCTCCCTTTCAGGTAACAGCCTTGTCTTCAGGTCAGGGCATCCAGTTGCTATCCCTAGGGCGATCCACTTTACACTGAAAGTCTCAGTGTTACCTGGGGTTTACTTCGCAGCAAGTAAGTCTCCCAGGGCTCCCAAATAAGGCCGAAAGTGGCTGACTGGTGCCTTGCTCTATAAACATAGTCTTCCATGGACTTAATATGGTTTAGATATTCTACAACTCCCTGCCATCTCGGGGGTGCACTTTTTTCCAGTTCCTGGCAATTAACATTTTGACTGAGGTGAGCATATATAAGGAGAGATCTCTTATGTGGGGACATTTTCTTTAGGCCAAGGTGCAAGAAAGCTAAACTAGGGTTAGAGACCTCTGGTAGGTCCATTTTGAGACAGACCACCCGAAGTTTATTCCAGAGTGGCTTAAGTCTGGGACAGGACCACCACGTGTGAAGTGGGGTGCCCACCTCACCACATTCCCTCCAACAGGAGGGAGAATGGTCAGGGTAAAGGATCTGAAGTTTGGTCGGGACAAGATGCCACCTAGTAAGAATTTTAAAATAGAGTTCATACATCGTAGTGCAGAGTCGCCTTGGTCTTAGTAATAGCTTTTGTCCACTCTATGTCTGTGTATGTCATCTTCAGTTCTGTCTCCCATGAAAGCATGTGTCTCGTCTTTACAAGTGCAGGAGTTCCCGACAGGCATCTATAGTGCGTTGTGAGGGGTTTATAAAGCTGGAGACCAGCTTTCCATCTAGACTCCCAGGTCGTGGGGGCTCGAACTGTATCTGTAGCCCCATGCCTTCATCAAAGACCAGAGTCTTAGAAGTTCAAATTCAAGATGTCGCGGTACCTCATATTTAGCCATCATCTCCTGCATAGAAATCTCCCACTGTTGAAATCTCTATTTGCTTCCAAACATTCAGTCTCATGTTAGGAAGGCTCTGGAGAAGAGGAATTATGGGATGGATAGGGGAAGGATGAGGGGCAATCTGTGCGCCATGTCGTAATTTATACCAGAGCAACTGACATCCCCTAACTATGTGATTAGAGATAGTACAAATTGAAATAAGGTGTGGGGGGAACCACAGCAGGTCAGATAAATCCATTTATGCCGGGAGAGAAGCTTGCTCCAGTTTCCTCCATCTCGTAGGTGGGAGGTCTCGTCCCAATGCGGAGGCATGGGAAACCATTGCAGCTTCATAGTATGAATTGACACTTGGAAGGCTCAGTCCTCCCTGATCAAGGGGGCATTGTAGTATTGCCGCGGCAACTCTGGGTTTCTTTTTGTTCCAGACATAAGCATTGAAAAGAGCCTGGAAGCTCCTCAGCAGCTTTGCTGGGACTGAAAGGGGGATACATCTCATGACATACGTCAACTTGGGTAGTAGCATCATCTTCAGGGCTGCAATTCTACCCATCCAAGACAGCTCATCATATTTTTTGGATCTCAAGGATCTATTAATCTCTTTCAGCAGGACCTGATAGTTCCCTTGGAGGACAGTGTCCCTGTCATGAGACAAGAATACCCCGAGGTGGCAAATCCCCCTGGTCGACCATTTAAAGGAATATTGTTTCCGCAAAGCCTGCTGTTCCAAATGGTCAACATGTATCATGTAAGCCTCAGTTTTGGTGACATTCATTTTGTAATTGAAAATCTCACCAAATGTGTCGATTTGGGTGATTAGGGGCAAGAGTGAAATAGTTGGCTCCACAATAAATAGAGTGAGATCGTCGGCAAACAGTGCTACCTTTTGGAGGGAGTCATGCAGCAATAGGCCCTGGATCTGGGCGTCCTTCCTAATCGCTTCAGCGAGCGGCTCCATCACCATCGTGAAGAGGAGCGGGGACAGGGGACACCCCTGTCTCATTCCATTGCGTATATTGATCTTAGGGGAGCAGAAACCGAGTCCCTTGACTACCGCAGTAGGGAGGGTATACAGTGCCCCAACTGCTTTACGGAAGGAGTGCGGGATACAGAATATTTTCATTATTTCAAACATATATTCCAATCTCACCCTGTCGAACGCTTTTTTGGCATCCAATGACAGGGTGAGAAGGGGCAGTCCCATGTCATGTGCTTCCGAGAAGATATTCAATAGTCTACGGGTATTATCTGTACCTTGTCTGCCTTGTACGAATCCCACCTGATCCAAGTGAACTATGGAGGGCAGGTGTCTACCCAACCTGGTTGCAAGGATCTTTGCGTAGATCTTAACATTGACATTAATAAGGGAGATAGGTCTGTAGCTCCCACATTCCATCAGATCTTTCCCCTCCTTGGGGATGGTCAAGATATTGGCTTCCAAGAATTCTTGGAGGAGATTGCCTTCCTTTGCCACTCCACTGTATAGCCGGAGAAGGAAGGGGGAAAGCAGGGGGGCCAGAGTTTGGTAAAACAATGCCGTAAAGCCATCCGGACCAGGGGCCTTATGAGGCTTCAGGGACAAGATAGCTGTTTTTATTTCTTCGAGAGTGAAGGGCTTCTCCAGATCCTCCACAGAATCTTTACTTAATGTCGGTAGTTGCAAATTGGCTAGGAACCGACCCAGTTCCTCACCACCTGATGTCTTTCCACTGGAGCTGTGGCCTAGGTCATAGAGAGCAGCGTAATAGTCCAAGAATGCCTTGCCAATCTCCTTGGGAGAGCGGACTATTCCTCAATCTGACTTAATAGCCGGGATCCTGCTGTTGACAGCTCGATTTCTAAGCTTGCGGGCTAGCAGCCTATCAGCTTTATTTCCTTTGCTGTAATAGAGCTGCTTAAGCCTAAATAAATTAGCCTGGACCTTTAGGAGTTCCCGCTTATTGATTTCAGATCTAATGGCACCCCATTGGGTAGCAATAGCAGGATCAGGAGGTTTTTTGTTAGCTATTTCAAGACGTCGAAGATCTGCATACAGTTTTGCTAGGGAAATCTTATGATTCATTTTCCATTGGGCCTTTTTTTTTTAAGAAATTGCCCCGTAAGTATGCTTTGAGGGCGGCCCACACAATTTCAAGTCTCATATCTCCTGTATCGTTAAGTTTCAGAAAGTCAAGGATTATTTCAGTTAGTTGAGGGACCTCTAGCTCGGTAAGACACTGATCAGGGAGCCTCCAAAATGGTCTACAGTCAGGGGGTTGTAAGAGTGAGAAGTGAGCACTAACCAAGTCATGGTCAGACCATGGGCAAGGCCTAATTTTTGGGGTAGTAAATTTGTCAAGTGCCCAGGAGTCACGTAACCGTGCATATGAGTTGTGTGGTTTTGAGTGGTGTGTATAGTCTAGTTCAGTCGGGGCTAGACATCTCCAGACATCAAACAACCCAAATTGGAACATAAGTTTATGGAAAGCATGAGATAGTGTGGTTAGATTATGGTCAATTGGGTGAGCGTCCACTGTTTTTTTGTCTAGCACAGGATCCCAGACAAGATTCAGATCCCCTCCCAATAGTACATGTCCTCTTTTGAGAACATCTAATTTATTTAAACATTTCCGGAGGAAAGGAATTTGCCCCCTATTCGGGGTATAAATGGAGGCCAGCATACAAAGAATCCCATTTAGGGTGCAGACCATAATGAGGTATCTACCCTCTGGGTCCCGTTCAACATGGTCGACCTTGCAGCAAACATCTTTGTGGATCAGTATGGCTACACCACAAATCGGGTAGAGAGGCGAGCTTCTGGGTAGTCTGGAGTCTCTCTCCCAATGAGTCTCTTGCAGGAATATTAAGTGTAGCCTGTGTGCAAGTAGGTAGTTATATAGGAGGCTCAGTTTAGTAGGCGAGTTAAGCCCCTGGACATTCAGGGTAGCCACAGCAACAGGGGCCATGCCGGGGAGGAGTTACCGCTGTCAAGAGGGTTCAGTCTCCAAGAGGGGAGTCAGGGCGTGTGGGGAGAATGGACCAGGGAGATTTGGTTAAGGGGAGCAGGGAAAAGGGAGGGGAAGGGATGTAAGCATATAGTCTAGTGAGGATAAATTTTTCTAGAACTGGCTAGCTTATGCCGATGTGTATAACTAAAACTATCACAATGAGTGGTCTTTACACAACTATATAAGTGTGGGAGGGGGCATTAAAAGCCTAGCCCCAGTCAGGTATTTTTAAACATGCTATATTCTATCCCTCTAAATGGGGGTCATCAAACTTGTTGTTATGTAAATTTAAGAGATCAGCTCTCTTCGACCTCTCTAGTTCTATACTATAGTTAAGAGCATGAGGTAATTCTCCAACCTAGCTGCTCAACATTTCTCGACTCAAGGGGAAAAAGCTGAACATACCTGTCATTGCCTATGTCTTCTAGGGTACCTTCTAGGTCAGTCTTAATCCATAACTTTTGGTTAGGGAGTGTGATTTGTTATGGATCATGTGTATCTAATGATGTTAGTTTCCCAACATGAGTCAATTATTAGGCAATCAATACCATAACCAGATAAACCAACATTATCAAACAACATGAGTAATAGCAACAGTAACAATAACAATATCAATTGACGACCACCACCCCGGCCAATCTTTTCAGGGCGGTTTGATTATGTTACACCTCAGGATAGTTTCCTAATGGGAGCCTAGTTAGGTGTTTATTAATAATGGTTCATTCTCCTTACTAACTCATCTAGTATAAGTAGGGCTACCTATATTGAAAGGGAAAAAGGGGGGGTTCACAATAAATCGTAATCTCATGAATTTTCTATTGGGTAGGGGCATATAGCCATAAGGGAGTTTAGGAAAGTAAAATCTCTCGTGAGAGTTCATAGGGGTCTGGGCTCAAGCTATTTCAATTACAGGTGTTATATGTATCTTTAGGCCTCCAAATGTCTGAAGAAGTTATATATGGCACCGGGGGTGGTCATCCAAGGTCAATGCAAAAACAAGATGGAATGTGAACAGTCCCATCTCTTGTTTCCTAGACAAGAGCTTAAACTAGGTAATGACATGTGTCCATTTATACAAAATGCAAGCAATCTTAGGAATGGGAGAGTGAAGAAATAGGAGAGGAAGAGAAAAGAGAGGGGTAACAAAGATACATATGCACATAAGACACATTTATTACTTTAAAGCCAGCTCACCAATCTTCATTTACCCATGGTACACATGAATCAGTCTCTCAAGGTAGATGTTGTCTCTCAACCAAAAGTCCAAGATAAGGAGAGACAACTATCAGTATAGCAGTCTGAATTCAAGTTACTAGTGTCTCATGCAGGAGAGTCACAATCTCTGGGTACTGAGGTTTTCCTTTGGTTGCTTCTGGATTTCTGTGGAAAGGGAACCCCATTCAGGAGCTGAAGCCCTCAAACCTCTTCCAGGAACAGCCGCATGGTCGGTCCCAGGTGGGTCAGGTGGCAAGAGTCCCCATCTTTGGAGTAGTTCTCTCACCTGCTGGGGAGAAGAGGCCGCGAATTGTTGTCCATCTTTGTTGATGTAGAGTTTAACAAGGAAGCCCCATCTATATTTTATGGCTTTATCCCTCAAGATTTTAGTGAAGGGCTGGTAATGCCTTCTGAGTTGGAGGGTGTGTAGGGAAAGGTCCTGATATATCTGGATCTCAGCATATTGCTCCGGGAGTGTCACTTGCCAAGGTCCTCAGTAACTTTTCACGGAAAGTATAGTAGTGGAGCCGGGCTATAACATCTCTGGGTTTGTCTCCTTCAGACGTCCGAGGTCTCAGAGCTCTATGCACTCTATCAATCAGCATTTATTTCTCAGCTCCAGTGCCATGGACAGTGACGAACAGGTCCTGTAGAAATTTTTCTAGATCTTGGGGGAGCACAGATTCTGGGATACTTTTTACTCTGATATTGTTGCGGCGGGTCCTGTCCTCCAGGTCTGCGAATTTAAGTTCCAGATCAGTGATCTGCTCTGCCAACCCCTGCAAGTATCCGAGTAAGTTGGAGTGATATACCATCAGGTCCTCCTGATTGCGTTCTAAGGCATCGGTTCTTTCGCCAATTAAGGCTATGTCTCTTTTCAGATCAGCATTGCCCTTATCAAATTTCTTAGATAGAGAGTCGTGGTGCGAGGCTAGGAGTGACCTAATAGAGTCCATAATATTATCCTCAGCTGTGCCTTTATGTTGGAGACGACTAGTGGATTGAGTTAATGTAGCTCTGATGTGTGCATCGTTAAGGCTGCTTGTGTCTGAGGCCTCATCTTCTGAGCCAGTTTGTTGTCTGGAAGCAGGTTGGCTAAAGTGATCAGCCACTGTTCTTTTCGGAGTGTTGTGGGGCTTTTGTTTTCTCTTAAAAGTTTGAGGCATCTTGTGCTTCGGCATATGTAGTGACATTAGTTGAAAAAAAAGGGAAAAAAAATAGCACTATGAAGAGACCCTTTATTAGGCTGACTGGGGCTATGGCATTATAGAGGTATTTACATAATCCTGCAACCTGGCATAGTCAGTGAGGGAATAGAAAAAAATTAGCTTTAGAAGGCCTCTCTCCTAGGGAAGGGTGTCAACTAATGACGATGCTGGAACAGGGAGAGGGGATATGACCCACTGAGTAGGCCTCAGTGGGAAATGGTAGGAGAGAGGCTTATACTTGCTGTAGACGTAGCGATGTAGGGGACTAACCTCTTGAGTCACACCTAGAAGGACTCCAGCTAGCCCCAGATCTCAAAGTCACTTGAGGTATGTGTGAGTCTGACCCTTCACTGAGTACTGCTAGGAATCTGCTCTTTCAGCCAGTAGAGACCTGATAATGTGTCACTCCAGAATAACACTGTTTATTAGTGGAGAGTGTGGGAAGGTTAGAGCCTTTAATATATAAGAATCCCTATGGTACAATGTCTTTCAGCTGATTTGTGGGATTAGATGCAGAGACTCTTATGCGGGGCAAGACAATTAATCAAAAGACACGATCTGTCCCTCCTAGTAATCCAGATGCAGTTATCAAGTGTTTAGTGACAGTTGAAATGCCCCTTATTAATTTTCTGTGTTCCTCCTAAACAGTGAGGATTGGGGCAGCCTTATTGGTAAAAGGATTCACAATGAGAATAACCGGGTCGTGGGTAAGCCCTTAGGACGTGCACTGTCCGTGTATGAGGCTCCTTTCTACTGTTAAGTGTCCCGGTTTAAGGGCCGTTATTGCCAGCAACATGGGAGATTTGAAAGCTCAATCCGTTGCGCTATGCCAGTGGCCAGCCCACCCGGATCTATGACCCTTAGTGGTGGTGCCTGAGTTTTAAAGTAACATGCAGAAGCAGGTCAGGCCCAGCGCAGTTAGATTAGAGGCTGGATTCGGGGAAGGTAAGATGGAGGCTTTTCGCGCCACGCAACAGTGTCACCATGCAGTGCAGGTGCACTTACCAGCTCGCTCTCTCACCTTCTCTCAGCTGAGGCACGATTCCCAGGATCCGACTGCAACTTGGTGAGTCTCTATCTGTTGCCGCAGGGGTACAGCTGGTGTCAGATTCAGGGTGGATCTGTTTTCTCCTGTAATGACCATGATCGCCTTCTGAGCGGTGGTGTACCTGTGGCTGTTACGGCTCCGGAGCAGAGCCCCGACCCTCCGAAGCTGAATTCCAGTAATAGGTAGAAGTAGGTAAGACGTTGAGCTGTGTCCAGGCAATGGAAGTCTCTTACCGCTAATTAAATGCACAGTCTCTGCTCGACTCCTGACAAACACCCGGGCAACAAAAAGAGGTGACCACAACACAAACCCACAATCCAGGGAGATAGAATTGGGATTAGAGTAACTGATCTCGAGACCTCTAGATGGTAAAAATATTTTTATAACAAAGTTTTCCTCCGGAGCTCCTCTCTGCTGCGACTACTCAGTTAAGCAGTTAGCTCCGCCCCCCCAGGCCTATACTGTATTATACAACCTTTTCAAAATATCTTGCCCCCTATCTGACTGCCCTTTTCAATTCTATTTCAGACGACCTTCCTTTCCCAGACACAATGTTACAAGCTAACATTACGGTATTAAAAAAAACAGGAAAAACCCCAGACACCCCAGCCAATCTCTCTGCTTAACACTGACTTGAAATTATTTGCCAACATTTTAGCCTTGTGTATAAATAAAATCCTCCCTCAATTAATACACCAAGACCAGGCGGGTTTTCATGCCCGCCAGAGAGGCGAAAGGTAATACTGTCAAAGTCCTTAACCTCAATGACTATATAACTAAGATGGAAATCCCAGCCATATTTCTCTCAACTGACGCCAAGAAGGCTTTTGACAGACTTGACTGGACATACCTAGACGTGATGCTTCGTCGGTTTAAATTTCCCATGTCATTCATTCAGGAAAATAATGGCCCTATAAGCTAACCCGACAGCCCAGGTAAGGGTAATTGGCACTCTTTCAGACACTTTTGAAATTAGAAATGGGTCCAGGCAGGGTTGCCCACTTTCCCCATTACTATTCATTGTTTCCTTGGAACCTCTTGCTATCAAGATCAGGGTGAACTCTCAAATTCAAGCTATACATATAGGAAGTGGGCACCACAAATTAGCTATTTTCGCGGATGACCTATTATTGACAGTAACTGATCCCCTAAACTCCATAGCACATATCATGACAGAATTAACCCATTTTGGGGAGGTATCTAATTTTTCAGTCAACACGTTAGAATTTTTACCTGTTAATGTTTAGGTACTAGAGGATATTAAGACTCAATGCCCCCTTAAGGTTCAAACAAAACATTTAAAGTATCTGGGTACCTTTTTGACACCTGATAGACAACATACGTGTAAACGTAACTTTGGGAAATTGATTCATGAATTTCATTAATTGACCTCCTCTTGGCTGCTAAAGAATATATCCTGGTTAGGCCGAGTTCAAGCTGCCAAAATGGTACTGCTGCCTAAAGCATTGTATTTACTACAGACTTTACCCATTCAAAACATCTCCAAGGAAATAGACATATTACAAAATATTATGAATGATTACATTTAGCATCGTAGGCCACCACACATTAATAAAAGTATGATTTACAACGTGCCAGCTAAGGGAGGTCTAGAGGTAGAATTTGCATACTGTTTGTACACAGGTTCATCCCCAACTCTTGATTTATCGGTTTTTGGGCATATGAATAATTCCTGTGTTGTACATGTATATTTCCCTTTGCTTTAACATGCATCAGGTACATTGTTTGTGTTTTAAGTCTGAATACAAACCATATGTGTAATTCTTGCTAGACGTGACTTTTAAGAATGGCCTTATATTGATTGGGCCTCATATGAATTGAAGACATCATTGAGTCAACAAAGTTTGTACCAAGTGGCTCGAAAACGGAATACAAAACACTCTTATGGCTGCATCGAAGCTGTAATCACGGACCAGTTCTGTCTTTGGTGAAAGAGTGTGCCCTTGGACAAGAAACCCGTAGTACGTGCTTATTGGATCACGGGTCTGACGTCATCTTACTCATCGGAGCTTCCACAGATTCCAGTATAAACTCCAACACCTAAGAACTGTGAGTTATTTATACATGACCTCTATAAGCTGTGCACCGCCCGAAGAGATTTCTTCTAGAATCTTTCTAGATCATTTAAGGCCTTATATCTGGATTTACCACGGACTATCCTGTTCCTTCTATTTTGAGCGTATATAATCCTGTGCGGCCCTTATGTGTGTGTTTTTGATACATTCTATTGATGCAACATTGTTATTAACTCTTACCATTGTAAGTTTTTAGATACGCTAAAAATTAGTTTTAAAAAATTATTTTTAGATTAATATAGATGCCGGCATCATACATTACTAACTGATTATAGTGAATTCATTATATTTTAAATAAACTGTTTAATTATTTGATCAAATCCTTTTTTGTCATACTCCATAACACTTGCATATTATTCCTAATTCTTCACGTTACCAATCACAATATCAACTCTATATATCAACTTTATGTATTTATAAAGACTACACCATTATATATATATATATATATATATATATATATATATTTATATTTCATATGGTAAGCTCCCTGTTTGGAGCACTTTCTGTCCCACCCTTGCCTTTTACAATAACCCTTGGATCATTTTGAGGAATCAGTGATCCCTTTTAGGGATGGTCAGCATTTTTTACCTACTTTTGATAGCACTCACACCATCCTTTCATTTAGGCCTAGAGGTCCCCCATCTCAGCTCGTATAAATTAGCTATTTCACTACATAGAATTTTAGACTGGTGCGAATACGAAAGAGATAACTCCAAAGGGTGGGTGCAGATAGAAACCTCCCTTGCGGGTGCAAAGAACCTATGTAGTAGGTGTTGGAATCTTTTGGCACTCAAAAGCCCGACAATTTCCCAACTCCCAATAACCAATGAGACCTGGAAAGACTGGCTGCTCATACTTAAATCATACAAAAAAATTCAACAAAATATTCCCCACTTACAAATTTATTATTAAATCACGAATTCCCCCCAGGCCTTAGGGAGAAGCCCCGCACAGGCTCCTCGTTCCTCTCCTCGATTCCAATCTCTACAGTTCTAGAGAATGGTAACTTAAAAACAAAGCAGCAATTTGACACCCTAACTCTCCCATTCTTTTCCTCATGGTTTAGATATCACCAAGTTAGACACTTTATCTATTCTCACAGATGTAAACATGACTTTACACGCCCTCTCACCCAATTCGAGCAAGCATGTATTCATGGTTCGAAATCTCAGAAATCAATTTCTACTCTATATAAAATAGTTCTCAATAGTAGATTTCCAAATCTTCCATCTTTTACAAGGAGTTGGGATGGGGAAATTAATACAAATACAACACTTAAAGGGACACTGAACCCAAATGTTTTCTTTCGTGATTCAGATTTAAGTAACTTTCTAATTTACACCTATTATCAATTTTTCTTCGTTCTCTTGCTATCTTTATTTGAAAAAGAAGACATCTAAGCTTTTGTTTTGCATCAGAACTCTGGACAGCACTTTTTTTTTTATTGAACTTATACAACAATCAGCAAGAACAACCCAGGTTGTTCACCAAAAATGGGCCGGTATCTAAACTTACATTCTTGAATTTCAAATAAAGATACCAAGAGAATGAAGAAAATTTAATAATAGCAGTAAATTAGAAAGTTGCTTAAAATGGCATGCTCTACCCAGCCAAACTCAAAATAACAATAGGTGAGGATACTCAAATCTTTGAATCAGCTAAGGAAGCCAAAAAATATATAAGACAAGCTATACCCCAGACACTGGGCAAAAGGGGTAAATAACTACTTCAAAATATAAATTAAGTCTAATAAGGCATTTTATACAGAATCTTGCAATGTATAACCAGTCCATAAATAGAGATGATATATTGGTCAGAAATATTCCGACTAATTATGCATCTATTGAGGATGAGCTCTTGGGAAATTCCTTAGGGCTGGCGGAGGGGACCCGTGGGGGAGGGGGGTGGAGGAGGTGTGGTGACGCTGGGCCCCCCTTCTTCTTTTTCCCCCCTTCCTTCCTTTCTTTTTTTTTTTTCTTTTTCTTTTCTTTCTCCCTCCTCTAAATAACAATGACAGAGAATTCTTATAAAATAGCTTCCTGGAATATAGGTGGGCTAACATCCCCAATAAAAAGAAATACAATTATATCATATCTCAAAAAATTAAAGGTCAATGTTGCCTTCCTTCAAGAAACCCATATTAAATTGGAAGAATTATATAAGTTGAAAAGATCCTGGGTTGGAGAAGTTATAGCTTCCCCAGCACTGGGAAGGAAAAGAGGAGTAGCAATCTTACTAGGGAAAAAATTAAAGTAACCTCCACGGTACTCGAAGTTGACACAGAGGGTAGGTTTTTAATAGTAAAAATTAAAAGTGGTAATACCACATATACATTATGCAATATATATGCTCCAAATATCATAGACCATGGTTTCTGGGATAATCAACAAAATAAAATACTTTCAAAAATAGAAGGGATGTTAATAATTGGAGGAGATTTTAATATATCACCACAATATGCTTTAGACAAACTTAGATTCAATGCTACAATATTGAAAACAAAAAAAGATAACCTAGAAGCAAAAATTTTTAATAAATTATATAATAACTTAAGAGTAAAAGACATCTGGAGTGTGCAAAATCCTGACAGTAGAAGCTTTACCTGCCTATCAAAGGCTCATAAATCTCTCTCGAGAATTGATCTATTTTTAATTGATGAGAAGTTGTTGAATTAAAAAATTAAAGCTAATATCTTACCGATCGCAATTTCGGACCATGCTCCAATAACTATTGAAATTAGCCCATATGATGCTAAATCTAAAAATAACCGATTCTTCTTCCCCCAATATTTGGCTACTGACCCTGAATTTAAAACAATGTTAAAATTAAAATTTGAAGAATATGTTCATTTCAATAAGGAATATATAACTCGCCCAATAATATTCTGGGAAGCTGCAAAGGCAGTTATGAGAGGAGAGATATTAGCATACAATATTAATAGAACTAAGAGCTATAAAAAAAAAGGAAGAAAATATCATGAAAACATTATCTAACACATATAACAGCTACATAGTCAATAAAACACCTTCAACCTGGAATAACTACACACAAGCAAAACAGGAAAGAGACTCTTTTTTTACTTCACAAAGCAACTCAACAAGAATTGAGACTTCAATCACAACTATATAAATACGGGAACAAGGCAGGTAAACTACTCTCCAGACTAGTGAAACAAGATAAAGGGCATACTCCAATAGAACTCATTCAGAAAGATGATAAACTACTCTCAGATTCAGAAGAAATTTTAAAAATAATGGTAGAATATTATCAAGACCTATACTCTCCAGGCCAATTTAATATTAGAGAAAGTGAGGATTTTTGGAAACAAATCTCTTATCCAAGTATCTCAGAGGAAATGAACACAATAATTAACCTCCCTATCACTGAGCTAGAAGTAACTAGGGGAATAGAAGATCTGCCCATTAATAAAGCGGCAGGCCTGGATGCCCTCCCTAGCGAATTTTATAAACTATTAACCCCTAGTATAGCTCCTTACATAACTAATCTATTTAATAATATATACAGGGAGGGTTCCCCATTATCTGCCAACTTTTCAGCTTCATATACTACCCTTATTCTAAAACCTCGAAAAGACCCCACTCAGAAAGAATCATACAGACCTATCGCTCTGCTAAATACAGATTATAAACTCTTGACATCCATTCTAGCACGTAGATTACAATCTGCTCTTGCGCATATAATCCATAAAAACCAAGCTGGATTTTTGATAAATAGAAATTCCTCCGCTAAAATCCGTGAGCTATTCCTCACCATCGATTATATTAATATAGAGCCAACTCAAGCTCAAGGAGGTGAACAAAGTGATACTGATAAGGCAATAATCACAATCGATGCCGAAAAGGCATTCGATTTGATTAATCATGATCACCTACTACATACGCTTTCTCAATTTGGATTTAGAGGCCAGTTTCCTAAATTTATCAAAAATCTTTATGAAAAAGCTCATACTAGGCTATTAATCAACACCAGACAATCACCAGAAATTCATCTCGCAAAAGGCACAAGACAAGGCTGTCCTTTGTCCCCGCTGTTGTTCAATATCGCAATTGAACCTCTAGCAATTTTAATTAGGCAAGAGATTGAAGGTATTAAAATAAGAAAAAAAAGAACTCAAAATTGCGCTATACGCGGATGATATTTTAATTTAAATGAGAAACATACAGTCAAATATTCCTAAACTATTGACTATTATAACTCAATTTGGCTCATTCGCGGGATATAAGGTCAATACTAACAAATCCGAACTTTACTGGTTAAGACCTCCAGAACAACAGATAGATAATATTCCGTTTAAAATAGCAGAACATTCATTTAAATACCTTGGTATCATAGTTACTTCAAATCCAGAACAATGGTACTCTTATAACATACCCCCAATTCTAAAGAACATTAGAGAAACAATGAAAAATTGGCAGAACCTCCCTATATCACTCTCTGGGCGAATTGCCCTATACAAAATGATACTATTACCAAAAATTCTCTACATCTGTCAAAATATACCAATGATTCTGAAACAGAAAGATGTTAAACTTTTAAATATTGCACTTAGAAAATTTCTATGGCAAGACAGGAAACCTAGAATCTCCCTAGAAAAACTTTCTCTACCTAAAAATTATGGAGGATGTGCCTTACCAGACCTGTCTCTTTATAATCTTGCATTTTTAGCTCAAATAGTAACAGACTGGATCTGTTTAAAGGATTACGTAACAGATAATGACTTAGAGAAAAATATAAGTTTTCCTTACTTTCCCACAGAATTAATACATAATAAAATTAGTGAAATACCAAAGAGAATTAAGAAATTTCGCTCTATCATCATACCAATTAAAGCATGGTTAAAAATATGCAAACTATTAAAAATAAATGAGAGAACCTCTAGTTACCTACCTTTAAGAGGCAACCCACAATTTGAACTAGGCTTGCAAATATCACCCCTCCAAAGATGGCAGATAAGAGGCCTCGAAAGAGTAGTGCAATTAATAGATATAACAGAGAAATGTATAAAATCATTTTTAGACCTTAGAAACGAATTTAACCTCTCACAAAAAGACTTCTTTGCCTACCTCCAAGTGAGGCATTATATCTGGAAGCTAATAGACATATCAGGCTGGAATTGGTCACTGGGTCCACTTGAAGATTGGTTATGCCTGGTCAACAAAGGACAGTTGTCTATATCTCCCTGCTATCAAATGTTAAATTCAAGAAAAGGTCCTGATAACATAACAAAAATTGAATTAAAATGGGCCTCAGTCACAGGGCCTGATTATCTAGAGGAGGGTTATGTCCAAAAATCCATACTGAAGGTTAGTCAAACAACACTCTCCTCCACATGGAGGGAAGCACATATGAAACTTTTGAACATGACGTATGTTACCTCTGAAAAAGGACATAGATGGGGCAATCCTCAATTTAATAAATGCCCAAAATGTTCCCTAGAAGCAGCTAGCCTTAAGCACATGTTGTGGGAATGCCCAAAGGTGAGAATAATGTGGAATAAAGTTGAATACTGGTTAAATAGAAGAGTGGGAATAACTAATATAGTTCTCTCATTTACTAATATAATATTTCTCGGAACAGATGAGAGGCCTCTCCCAGAAGAGGAAAAAATTCTTAACACTACTATACTAGCAGCAAGATATCTGATATTTAAAAAATGGAAACAAATATCAACCCCTAGTATCCCAGAAATCAGAAATTGCCTAAAAAAGCAATGTATACTTAAACATCACGATGCAAAATTATTTAAACCTCGTGATGTTAATAGATCCTTTCGAAAATGGTCATCATTTATAAAGATCTTCCCAAAAGAGGAAATAGACTATTTAATTTATCCATTTAGAAACTCAGACCTAGTCCTCCTAGGAATGTGGTAAAAATATAATATGTTAAGAGAGGAGACAACATAAAGACCCCCTAATTCCTTCTACTCCCCCTTTTTTTTTTTTTTTTTTCTTTTCTTTATTGGAAATCCTCAAAGATCCCATCCATTAGTGATTGGAGAAGTGGATTCTGACTTAACCCTAGAAAGATTCCATTATCTTAAAGTAGGAGACTTGGATTTCTTTGAAGATATGCTGCTCTTCTGGGAGTCTTTTAAACACAGTAACAACCAATAGGAGATGAATAGATGAGAAAGACCCAGCATTAAATTACTAAATTTCTTACATTTTCAATCACTGCTACCCTGCACTTTCTCACCATGGGCCCTAAGGGGAAAATGCAATCTGACCCTGAGTACACATGGTTATTTTTATTAAGTTAGGATTATTGTTAAAAATTACATGCCCTATTTGAATTATGAAAAAAAAATTTTTACTTGACTGTCCCTTTAATCAGTGATACATTGTGCCTTTTTCTCGCCTTCGGAGTTAACTATTTGTGTGCTGTATACTGCCTATTTGCTTCTGTTTAGCTCTGATACTTAAAGTTACAGTCTAGAATAAGGATGCAGTTTGCAGAGGCTTAGATACAAGGTAATCACAGAGGTAAAAAGTGTATTAATATAACTGTGTTGGTTATGTAAATTTAGGGAATAGGTAATAAAGGAATTAACTATATTTTAGAACAATTAAAATTCTGGTGTAGACTGTCCCTTTAAGCTAATTCCTTGCTGTTACTATGGAGCAAACCACAAAAGATATTACAAATTTTAAATATTAGATAGTTGAGAAAATATTAGATAAGGAGGGTAGATTTGCAATAGTAAAAGTGATAGTTGGAGGTTATGAATGATTCTCTGTAATGTCTATGGACCTAATAAATTGGATGTGGGATTCTGGAATACTTTGTATGTAAAACTTTAAAAAAAATTGGGAGTCATATCGTAGCAGGTGATTTTAATATGGTATTAAATCCATATATAAATAGATTATAGATGAGGAGACTTACTGAAAAAAAAAAAAGCAAAAAAATTCAGCAATTTAATAAAAGTCTAAAGCTGAAAGACATTTGATGTATAAATAATCCAGACATTTAAAATTAAAATGTTTCCTTGCGTCTCTAAAACACACAACACTTTGTCAAGAATAGATATGTTCTTAATCAGTGAAAAATTGTTAGAGAGAGATATACCTACTGATATTAAAGATATCATTGTTTCTGATCACGCTATTATTATTTTTTTTTAAAATACTTTATTTATTCCAAAGGCAAAAGGGCATCACATTACAAATATCATTGAAAAAAAAACATACATTATTTGTTTTGGAGCAGCATAACTGAACGTTTCACAATCTTTCCATATACAATGAGTCCATCAAATATCAACTTACTGCTCCTGTTCACACGATTACCCTTCTGCCACCTTTTTCCTTTTTCTTAATGTAAAACATACTAAATTCAACATTAACATAACTTAAAGAACACTATCTAATCCATATCCAACATGGGCACTGATGATCACGCTATTATTTATTTAAAATAACAGAGGAAGTCGACCTAGATTACGGGTGGCACATGCCTTTTCTTTCCAAGATATCTGGTCCAAACTATTAACTATTAACTGGTTAAATGGCAAATGGGATGAATATCAAAAAGATAATTTCGGAGCAGTTAATCGAACAGATATCTTTTGGGATGCTGCAAAAGCCATCCTCAAAGGACAAATTATAGGATATATAGTGCATTGGAACAAGAAAAATTCATGCTACTAACAAAGACAATTTCTAGGAAAAAGTAACGCTCCTCCAAATCTTCCCGGAGAATTTACAAAAATTAAATCAAGAACTCTTTCTAAAAGAAGTTATTAAAGCCTTTCAAAATG
This sequence comes from Bombina bombina, assembly GCF_027579735.1. Lineage (NCBI taxonomy): Eukaryota > Metazoa > Chordata > Amphibia > Anura > Bombinatoridae > Bombina > Bombina bombina. The sequence continues at coordinate 423,665,650 of NC_069499.1, forward strand.
CTAAACCATTATCAGTATAACTGAAACTTTGTGGGATGATTCACATGACTGGGCAGATAATTTAAAGGGTTATATTTTAAAAGTAAGGAGTAATAAAAGGGGTGGAAGAATCTGCATATATATTAAACCTAACCTTAAACCTACAATGATGGAAGATATCTATGATGATACAGGTGATAATGTAGAGACCCTGTGGGTTTAAAAAAATGGTGGGAAAAAAATCCTAATAAGTATTACTATGAACATGCTGCAAGCCCCCCAACATTAGTGACATGGAGGAAACTCAAATACGTATGCAAATAGAAAAGGCTGCTAATAATAACAGTCCTGTAATTATGGGAGATGTTAACTAACCTGACATTAACTGGGCAAATGAAACTAATAATTCAGCTAAGGTAGATAGATTTTTAAATGTTCTCAGGGATAACTTATTTTCACAATTAATAGAGGAGCCAACTAGGAATAAAGCTATATTGGATTTAGTGCTATCAAACAATACAGATATACTATCAAACATAGAAATCAAAGTACATTTGGGCTACAGTGATCATAACATGGTCACATTTGAAATCACTTTCCATAAGCAGTGTCTTAAAGGTTTAACTAAGACTTTTAATTTTAATAATGCAAAGTTAAATGATTTAAGGAAATCATTAAATAGCATAAATTGGGACAAAGTATTCTTTAATAAAAATACAGAAGGTAAATGGATAACATTTAAAACTTTGTTAAATAAATATACATATAAACACATACCATATGGTTATAAAAGTAAAATAAATCAAACCAAACCAATCTGGGTAAATAAAAATATGTTCAGAGAAATTAGAAAAAAATCTAGGGAATTTAAATTATTCAAGGAAAATAGCACAGCCTCAACATACCAAATACATTAGGAATGTAACAAAGCATGTAAAAAAGAAATCAAATTAGCCAAAATTGAAAATGAAAGATTAATTGCAAAGTATTCTTAAAGTACATAAATGGAAACAAATCTAAGAAGGACAATAAAAGTACATTAAAATACATGGAGGGTAGCATGATTAACAGTGACAGGGAGAAGGCTGAGGTACTAAACCAATTCTTTTTTTCAGTATACACAAGAGAGGAACCAATGGAGGATACTTTGAAACAGACTAGAACATACAAACCCATACTATTAACTGGGTTATGTCTAGAGGATATCAGGAAAAAACTGGATAATATTAAGATAAATAAAACTCCAGACCCCGATGGAATATACCCAAGGGTTTTGCGGGAATTAAGCACCGTTATACACAATGAACAACTAGCTAAACTAATTGTAAAGAACTGTACAATTAAGTATAGAAGGATTAGCTCCACGATATGAAGTATCTATTAACTCAGCGAGAATGGTTTTAGAAATTAAAGAAAAATATTCACACCCCTCTGACGTTAGGTGAGACAGTCCGCTGATTGGTGTTTCCATTCAGCTGACTCCACCCCTTATAGCACGCCCCTGTTTTCGTCATAAGCCTTATGACACTTCAGGCCACATCATTTAATTGATATTTTAGGTAACCAATCCAGCTGTACCATCCTAATGACAAAGACCAATTACGCTGTAAGGTGGGCGATTACGAGCAATAATGTCAGGGTTTTTTCCCTGTTTTGTTTGCCATGTGCTGCTGGCAGCCATTTTACTCACCTCTCTTGCTGAGTATGGTGCATTGTGGGGGATGCTGCTCATTTACTGCACTTCCTTTTATGGCCAAAATGGTGTGCATCATCTGTGTGAGACAGGATGCAGTCTCAGAATTGTGATGTCATCACTTATTATTTAAAGGGCCTCTGTTCAGTATGCTTTGCCTTTGCGTTGTCTCAGACCTGTTTGTGAGAGTTCCTGTGTATTACCTGGCTGTCTAACGTCATTCCTGGTTCCTGATCCCTGGCTTGTTCCTGACTCTGCTGTTTTCCTTGTTCTTGATTCCAGCTCGTCTGACTATTCACTTTGGCTCCTGACTCGGCTCATCTGACTACCAGCTCTGGTTTTGACTCCTGGCTTGTTATATGACTTGTGGACTTTTTATTATTTTTTTGTTATTAATAAAGGTGTGATTATTTTTGCACTTCTCGTCTCAGTTTGATTCCTGGCACCCTGATAAATAAAGAGCGTCCAATAGCAGCGGCCCGCACCCCTTCTGAGGAAGCGTTTTTTGAGAAACGCGCGTCAGGGGGCCTACAGGAGTAGCTTCATCTCTCCTTGTTGTCCTTTTTAAGTTGCTTACCACGGTTCAATATTAGCTAATCGGTATACTATTACTACTTACCTCAGCCTAACAGTTTTATTAAAATTAAAATTATAAATATAAGCTTAATTTAGCCCTCGGGTTGTAAGGGCTTAGTTTATTTCAGTTTATTTTTAACTGTTGGCTAATATTTATTATACATGAGTATCTTTCCGTTAACTTTATATTCAATACCAACCTGGTTTAAGTGTTTTCAAACTTAGCCTATGCTATTGTATGATTGATTATTCCTGGCTGTGACTTAGATTTTCCAATAAAGATAGCAATGTGTGAATTAAATGAAATTATATTTTTCTTTAATTTCTAAAACCATTCTCGCTGAATTAATAGATATTTCATATCGTGGCGCTAATCCTTCTATACTTAACTGTGCACTTCTTTACAATTAGTTTAGCTAGTTGTTCATGTTCTGTCTGTTTAACCTCCACGACTGGTAATATTTCAAGTGGTACTTAAAATTTACAAATTAATTATATAAGGAAAGTTATACTTAGAAATTACCTGCCACTATATAACTCTGCTACCCCCAATCCCTCCTTTGTGTCCTAAACTGTTATAGACAAACCTCTACTCTTTTAAAGACTCATTATCCTCAGGCATAGTACCCCAGGACTGGGTAATGCTTATGTGGTGCCACTCTTCAAAAAAGTAAGCAGGGCTGATCCAGGAAGTTATTGACCAGTTAGTCTGACATTAATAGTGGGGAAGATACGTGAAGGGATTATAAGGGATTTATTTTGATGAGTATATTCGTATAAACAAAATTATGAGTTCAAATCATCATGGTTTTATGAGAAATAGTTCCTGTCAGACTAATGTAATTCAATTCTACGAGGAATTAAGTAAAAATATAGATAAAGGGGAATCAGTTGATGTGATAAACTTATATTTTGCAAAGGCATTTGATACAGTGCCACATGACTAATGTACAAAATTAAGGGACTGGGAATAGCTGAAAATGTTAGCTCATGGATAAATAACTGGATAAAAGAAAGGGAGCAATGGGTAGTAATAAATTGATCATACTCAGATTGGACAAAGGTAATCAGTGAAGTTCCTCAGGGATCAGTACTGGGCCCTGTTCTTTTTCATATTTTTGTTAATGACTTGGAGCAAGGATAAAGTAGCAACATCTCTATATTTGCAGATGATACAATGTTGTATAAGGTCATTAGGTCAGAGCAGGATGAACTTGCGTTACAAGGGGATCTGCAAAAATTAGATGTATGGGCAGGTAAATGGAAAATTAGATTTAATATGGGAAAATGCAAGGTTCTACATTTTGTAAAAATAAGCAGGCAATGTATTATTTAAATGGGAAAAGACTTATCCACACAGAGGAGGAAAGGGAGAGTAGTAATAGATATCAAGCTAAAGATGTGTGCACAATGCAGGGAAGCGGCTTCTAAGGCTAATAAGATACTAGCATGTATTAAAGAAGGCAATGATTTAAGGGAGGAAAGCATAATTCTGTCACTATATAAATCCCTGGTAAGACCTCATCTTGAGTATGGAGTGCAGTTCTGGGGACCAATCTCAAAAAAAAACATTGCAGACCTAGAAAAAGTTCAGTGAAGGGCCCCAAAGCTAATAAGGGGAATGGAGAATTTAAGCTATGAGGAGAGATTAGCTTGAGAGATAACATGATTACTTTATATAAATATTTTCAAGGCCCATATAAAGAAATGGCAGAAGCTCTATTTATTCATAGAAAATTGTTGTGACAAGAGGTCACAATTTAAGGCTGGAGGAAAGGAGATTTAATCACCTGCAACGGAAATGTTTTTTCACTATAAGACTAATACAATTGTGGAACTCATTACCAAAGGAGGTAGTGAATTCCAATACCATAGATACATTTAAAAATGTTTTGATTACATTTCTGGCTAGAAACAGAATTCAGGGATATGTTTGCTTGTGTTAAATTGATCACTTTTTAAAGGGATTAATTTAAGCTCAATTGGATCTTTTTTGTAAGTATATTAGATTTGTATAGGTTGAACTCAATGGACTTTGGTCTTTTTTTCAACCTCATCTACTATGTTACCTGAATCTAAAAAAAAAAAATGCAGATTATTACAGACTATATTAAACTGTTGGATGTGATAAGATCAGAGCAGGATATAATTGATATGCAAAGGAATATGAACAAGATAGAAAATAGGCTAGTAAATGTGATTATGTTTTTTTTTTTTTGTGAGTTGGTGGTTTTGACTGTTCTCCAATCAGAGCACTAGCCACAAAAAGAATTGCATGAGTGCCGTATCGCTTGAGTGCGAATTAAAGAACAGTCAAAACCTCTAGCTCACAAAAAAATTAAATGGGGGGTCAGAGGGCATGGTATTAGAATTTCATTGCTATATTAACCTGTTAACGACCAAGGACGTGCAGGGTACGTCGTCAAAAGAAAGTCAGTTAACGACCAAGGACGTACCCTGCACGTCCTCGGTCTGGAGAGCAGCTGGTAACGATCCTGATCACTTCCAGCTACTTTCCGGTTATTGCAGGATGCCTCGATATCGAGGCATCCTGCAATAAAAAATTTTAGCCATCCGGTGCAGAGAGAGCCACTCTGTGGCCCTCTCTGCACCGGAGATCGGTGGCTCTTTTCGTTGGTGGTTGGGAGCCGGTATGGGAGGTGAGTGGCGGAGGGGGGAGGGATCGTGGGTGGGGATGGCCGGATGCACGCACGGACGTGCGCACGTGCATGGGGGGGCAGGGGCTGGCGCGTGCATGGGGAGGGAGCGGGTGGGAACTGCTACACTACAGAAAAAAAGTGCACAAAAATGAAAAAATGGGGGGGGAAAAATATATATATAAAAAAAAAAAAAACATCAGTAAGGTGGTGGGGGTTAGTCTGTGGGGGAAGCTACACTACAGAAAAAATGTCAAAAAAATAAAAAAAAAACGTTTGTCGGCCAAGATGGCCCCCAATAAGGCAGAGGAGGAGGGTTAGAGAGCTGTTTTGGGTGGGATCAGGGAGGTTGGGGGCTAAGGGGGGATCCTACACAGTAGCATATTTTAAAAAATACCTTTTATTTTAGTACTGGCAGACTTTCTGACAATTGTGGGGTGGGGGAGGGAAGGGAGCTGTTTGGGAGGGATCAGGGGGTGGTATGTATCAGGTGTGAGGCTGATCTCTACACTAAAGCTAAAATTAACCCTGCAAGCTCCCTACAAACTACCTAATTAACCCCTTCACTGCTAGCCATAATACACGTGTGATGCGCAGCCGTATTTAGCGACCTTCTAATTACCAAAAAGCAACGCCAAAGTCATATATGTCTGCTATTTCTGAACAAAGGGTATCACAGAGAAGCATTTACAACCATTTGTGCCATAATTGCACAAGCTGTTTGTAAATAATTTCAGTGAGAAACCTAAAATTGTGAAAAATTTAGCGTTTTTTTTAATTTGATCGCATTTGGCGGTGAAATGGTGGCATGAAATATACCAAAATGGGTCTAGATCAATACTTGGGGTTGTGTACTACACTACACTAAATCTAAAATTAACCCTACAAGTTCCCTACAAGCTCCTAATTAACCCCTTCACTGCTGGGCATAATACACGTGTGGTGCGCAGTGGCATTTAGCAGCCTTCTAATTATCAAGAAGCAAAGCCAAAGCCATATATGTCTGCTATTTCTAAACAAAGGGGATCCCAGAGAAGCATTTACAACCATTTATGCTATAATTGCATAAGTTGTTTGTAAATAATTTCAGTGAGAAACCTAAAGTTTGTGAAATAAATTGTGAAAAAAGTGAACTTTTTTTTTTATTTGATCGCATTTGGCGGTGAAATGGTGGCATGAAATATACCAAAATTGGCCTAGATCAATAATTTGGGATGTCTTCTAAAAATATATATATATATATGTCAATGGATATTCAGGGATTCCTGAAAGATATCAGTGTTCCAATGTAACTAGCGCTAATTTTGAAAAAAAGTGGTTTGGAAATAGCAAAGTGCTACTTGTATTTATGGCTCTATAACTTGCATAAAAAGCAAAGAACATGCAGACATTGGGTATTTCTAAACTCAGGACAAAATTTAGAAACTATTTAGCATGGGTGTTTTTTGGTGGTTGTAGATGTGTAACAGATTTTGGGGGTCAAAGTTAGAAAAAAGTGTGTTTTTTTCCATTTTTTCCTCATATTTTATATTTTTTTTATAGTAAATTATAAGATATGATGAAAAGTATGGTATATTTAGAAAGTCCATTTAATGGCGAGAAAAACTGTATATAATATGTGTGGGTACAGTAAATGAGTAAGAGGAAAATTACAGCTAAACACAAACACCACAAAAATGTAAAAATAGCCTTGGTCCCAAAGGGACAGAAAATGGAAAAGTGCTGTGGTCATTAAGGGGTTAAAAAGTAAGTTATAGCGTATCTTCATTCAAATGGATTAATTAAAGTCCATCTAAAATATTGTTTAACTTCTAGATCTTATTATATGAATTGGAAATTTTACCATCTATTTAAGTCTGTTCTGTTTATCTTTTTGTTTTTTTACCTAAGAGTGGTGTAAAAGCCACATTAGTGCAGTCTATGGCCTTAATGACATTTGACAATCCTTAATAAACCCATGATTAATCAAGCATTAGTTATATCACTATAATTAATGTACTACCTAATTAATTCTAAACGCCTCAAATAAATACACCATAACCCAAGTAACGCCCTATTAAGCAAGTACTCCCACCTTTACTTCCTACTACAAATACCTCCAAAGTATAATAAACTCTCTGATTAACACCCTCAAAATTGAAAGACTAAGGGACCTCCGACTCACCCTACCTTAATATAAAAAAAGAAAATGCTGATTATTTCAGACTAAATTAAACTGGGTAATGTGATCAGGTCAGAGCAGGATATAATTGCTATGCAAAGAGATATGAAGAAAAAAAATGGAAAACAGGCTAGTAAATGAGAAATTACATTTAACAGGCTAGTAAATGAGAAATTAGATTAAACAGGCTAGTAAATGAGAAATTAGATTAAACAGGCAAGTAAATGGCAAATTATATTAAACACTGATTATGTCAATTTTTACATTTTGGAAGAAAATATATAATATAGTCTATTACCTAAAATTAACAAACGGCTAGATTTAGAGTTTTGTCGGTAACGACCCGCGAATCTAACGCTGGCTTTCTTCTGGCCGCACCTTTAAAATAACTCTGGTATTGAGAGTCTGCAGAATGGCTGCGTTAGGCTCCAAAAAAGGAGCGTAGAGCATATTTAACGCAACTTCAACTCTCGATACCAGAGTTGCTTACGGACGCGGCCAGCCTCAAAAACGTGCTCGTGCACGATTCCCCCATAGGAAACAATGGGGCTGTTTGAGCTGAAAAAAAACCTAACACCTGCAAAAAAGCCGTGTTCAGCTCCTAACGCAGCCCCATTGTTTGCTATGGGGAAACACATCCTACGTCTGCACCTAACACTCTAACATGTACCCCGAGTCTAAACACCCCTAACCTTACACTTATTAACCCCTAATCTGCCGCCCCCGCTATCGCTGACCCCTGTATATTATTTTTAACCCCTAATCTGCCGCTCCGTAAACCGCCGCTACTTACATTATCCCTATGTACCCCTAATCTGCTGCCCCTAACACCGCCGACCCCTATATTATATTTATTAACCCCTAATCTGCCCCACACAACGTCGCCTCCACCTGCCTACACTTATTAACCCCTAAACTGCCGAGTGGACCGCACCGCTATTATTATAAAGTTATTAACCCCTAATCTGCCTCACTAACCCTATAATAAATAGTATTAACCCCTAATCTGCCCTCCCTAACATCGCCGACACCTAACTTCAATTATTAACCCCTAATCTGCTGACTGGAGCTCACCGCTATTCTAATAAATGTATTAACCCCTAAAGCTAAGTCTAACCCTAACACTAACACCCCCCTAAATTAAATATAATTTTAATCTAACGAAATTAATTAACTCTTCTTAAATAAATTATTCCTATTTAAAGCTAAATACTTACCTGTAAAATAAATCCTAATATAGCTACAATATAAATTATAATGATATTATAGCTATTTTAGGATTAATATTTATTTTACAGGTAACTTTGTATTTATTTTAACCAGGTACAATAGCTATTAAATAGTTAAGAACTATTTAATAGCTAAAATAGTTAAAATAATTACAAATTTACCTGTAAAATAAATCCTAACCTAAGTTACAATTAAACCTAACACTACACTATCAATAAATAAATTAAATAAAATACCTATAATTATCTACAATTAAACCTAACACTACACTATCAATAAATAAATTAAATACAATTCCTACAAATAAATACAATTAAATAAACTAACTAAAGTACAAAAAATAAAAAAGAACTAAGTTACAAAAAATAAAAAAATATTTACAAACATTAGAAATATATTACAACAATTTTAAACTAATTACACCTACTCTAAGCCCCCTAATAAAATAACAAAGCCCCCCAAAATAAAAAAATGCCCTACCCTATTCTAAATTACTAAAGTTCAAAACACTTTTACCTTACCAGCCCTGAACAGGGCCCTTTGCGGGGCATGCCCCAAGAAGTTCAGCTCTTTTGCCTGTAAAAAAAAACATACAATACCCCCCCCAACATTACAACCCACCACCCACATACCCCTAATCTAACCCAAACCCCCTTAAATAAACCTAACACTAAGCCCCTGAAGATCTCCCTACCTTGAGTCGTCTTCACCCAGCCGAGCCAAATTCTTCATCCAAGCGGAGCAAGAAGAGGTCCTCCATCCGGTAGAAGTCTTCATCCAAGCGGGGCAGAAGAGGTCTTCCATCCGATTGAAGTCTTCATCCAAGCGGAATCTTCTATTGTCATCCATCCGGAGCGGAGCGGCAGCATCCTGAAGACCTCCGACGCGGAACATCCATCCTGGCCGACGACTGAACGACGAATGACGGTTCCTTTAAATGACGTCATCCAAGATGGCGTCCCTCAAATTCCGATTGGCTGATAGGATTCTATCAGCCAATCGGAATTAAGGTAGGAATATTCTGATTGGCTGATGGAGTCAATAGAATGCGAGCTCAATCTGATTGGCTGATTGGATCAGCCAATCGGATTGAACTTGATTCTGATTGGCTGATTCCATCAGCCAATCAGAATATTCCTACCTTAATTCCGATTGGTTGATAGAATCCTATCAGCCAATCGGAATTCGAGGGACGCCATCTTGGATGACGTCATTTAAAGGAACCGTCATTCGTCGTTCAGTCGTCGGCCAGGATGGATGTTCCGCGTCGGAGGTCTTCAGGATGCTGCCGCTCCGCTCCGGATGGATGACGATAGAAGATTCCGCTTGGATGAAGACTTCAATCGGATGGAAGACCTCTTCTGCCCCGCTTGGATGAAGACTTCTACCGGATGGAGGACCTCTTCTTGCTCCGCTTGGATGAAGAATTTGGCTCGGCTGGGTGAAGACGACTCAAGGTAGGGAGATCTTCAGGGGCTTAGTGTTAGGTTTATTTAAGGGGGGGTTTGGGTTAGATTAGGGGTATGTGGGTGGTGGGTTGTAATGTTGGGGGGGGTATTGTATGTTTTTTTTACAGGCAAAAGAGCTGAACTTCTTGGGGCATGCCCCGCAAAGGGCCCTGTTCAGGGCTGGTAAGGTAAAAGAGCTTTGAACTTAGTAATTTAGAATAGGGTAGGGCATTTTTTTATTTTGGGGGGCTTTGTTATTTTATTAGGGGGCTTAGAGTAGGTGTAATTAGTTTAAAATTGTTGTAATATATTTCTAATGTTTGTAAATATTTTTTTATTTTTTGTAACTTAGTTCTTTTTTATTTTTTGTACTTTAGTTAGTTTATTTCATTGTATTTATTTGTAGGAATTGTATTTAATTTATTTATTGATAGTGTAGTGTTAGGTTTAATTGTAGATAATTATAGGTATTTTATTTAATTTATTTATTGATAGTGTAGTGTTAGGTTTAATTGTAACTTAGGTTAGGATTTATTTTACAGGTAAATTTGTAATTATTTTAACTATTTTAGCTATTAAATAGTTCTTAACTATTTAATAGCTATTGTACCTGGTTAAAATAAATACAAAGTTACCTGTAAAATAAATATTAATCCTAAAATAGCTATAATATCATTATAATTTATATTGTAGCTATATTAGGATTTATTTTACAGGTAAGTATTTAGCTTTAAATAGGAATAATTTATTTAAGAAGAGTTAATTAATTTCGTTAGATTAAAATTATATTTAATTTAGGGGGGTGTTAGTGTTAGGGTTAGATTTAGCTTTAGGGGTTAATACATTTATTAGAGTAGCGGTGAGCTCCAGTCGGCAGATTAGGGGTTAATAATTGAAGTTAGGTGTCGGCAATGTTAGGGAGGGCAGATTAGGGGTTAATACTATTAATTATAGGGTTAGTGATGCGGATTAGGGGTTAATAACATTATTATAGTAGCTCTCAGGTCCGCTCGGCAGATTAGGGGTTAATAAGTGTAGGCAGGTGGAGGCGACGTTGAGGGGGGCAGATTAGGGGTTAATAAATATAATATAGGGGTCGGCGGTGTTAGGGGCAGCAGATTAGGGGTACATAGCTATAATGTAGGTGGCGGCTCTTTGCGGTCGGCAGATTAGGGGTTAATTATTGTAGGTAGCTGGCTGCGACGTTGTGGGGGGCAGGTTAGGGGTTAATAAATATAATATAGGGGTCGGCGGTGTTAGGGGCAGCAGATTAGGGGTACATAAGTATAACGTAGGTGGCGGTCGGCAGATTAGGGGTTAAAAAATTTAATCGAGTGTCGGCGATGTGGGGGGGCCTCGGTTTAGGGGTACATAGGTAGTTTATGGGTGTTAGTGTACTTTAGAGTACAGTAGTTAAGAGCTTTATGAACCGGCGTTAGCCCAGAAAGCTCTTAACTACTGACTTTTTTCTGCGGCTGGAGTTTTGTCGTTAGATTTTTAATGCTCACTTCAGACACGACTCTAAATACCGGAGTTAGAAAGATCCCATTGAAAAGATAGGATACGCAATTGACGTAAGGGGATCTGCGGTATGGAAAAGTCGTAGCTGAAAAGTGAGTGTTAGACCCTTTTTTGAATGACTCCAAATACCGGCGGTAGCCTAAAACCAGCGTTAGGAGCCTCTAACGCTGGTTTTCGCGGCTACCGCCAAACTCCAAATCTAGGCCAAAGTTTGTTAAGGTTTGGTAAAACATAGGTGAAACAAAATTCAAGGGTGCTTGTAGGTAACAAACTAAAAAACATAATTTATGTAAGAATTTACCAAAATTAATTTCTTTCATATTGGCAAGAGTCCATGAGCTAGTGACGTATGAGATATACATTCCTACCAGGAGGGGCAAAAGTTTCCCAAACCTCAAAATGCCTATAAATACACCCCCACCACACCCACAATTCAGTTTAACGAATAGCCAAGAAGTGGGGTGATAAGAAAGGAGCGAAAGCATTAAAAAGGAATTGGAATAATTGTGCTTTATACAAAAAAATCATAACCACCATAAAAAGGGTGGGTCTCATGGACTCTTGCCAATATGAAAGAAATTAATTTATCAGGTAAATTCTTACATAAATTATGTTTTCTTTCATGTAATTGGCAAGAGTCCATGAGCAAGTGACGTATGGGATAGCAAATACCCAACATGTGGCACTTCACGCAAGAGTCATTAGAGAGAGAGGGATAAAAATAAAGACAGCCATTCCGCTGAAAAATTAATCCACAACCCAAATCAAAAGTTTTAATCTTATAATGAAAAAAACTGAAATTATAAGCAGAAGAATCAAACTGAAACAGCTCCCTGAAGTACATTTCTACCAAAAACTGCTTCTGAAGAAGAAAAACATCAAAACGGTAGAATTTAGTAAAAGTATGCAAAGAAGACCAAGTTGCTGCTTTGCAAATCTGATCAACAGAAGCTTCATTCTTAAAAGCCCAAGAAATGGAAACTGACCTAGTAGAATGAGCCATAATCCTCTGAGGCGGGGATTTACCCGACTCCAAATAAGCATGATGAATCAAAAGCTTTAACCAAGATGCCAAAGAAATGGCAGAAGCCTTCTGACCTTTCCTAGAACCAGAAAAGATAAAAAATAGACTAGAAGTTTTTCTGGAATCTTTAGTAGCTTCAACATAATATTTCAAAGCTCTTACCACATCCAAAGAATGTAAAGATCTCTCCAGAGAATTCTTAGGATTAGGACACAATGAAGAGACAACAATTTCTCTACTAATGTTGTTGGAATTCACAACCTTAGGTAAAAATTTAAATGAAGTCCGCAAGACCGCCTTATCCTGATGAAAAATCAGAAAAGGAGACTCACAAGAAAGAGCAGATAATTCAGAAACTCTTCTAGCAGAAGAGATGGCCAAAAGGAACAATACTTTCCAAGAAAGTAATTTAATGTCCAGAGAATGCATAGGCTCAAACGGAGGAGCCTGTAAAGCTTTCAAAACCAAATTAAGACTCTAAGGAGGAGAGATTGATTTAATGACAGGCTTGATACGAACCAAAGCCTGTACAAAACAATGAATATCAGGAAGATTAGCAATTTTTCTGTGAAACAGAATAGAAACAGCAGAGATTTGTCCTTTCAAGGAACTTGCAGACAAACCCTTATCTAAACCATCCTGAAGAAACTGTAAAATTCTAGGAATTCTAAAAGAATGCCAAGAGAATTTATGAGAAGAACACCATGAAATGTACGTCTTCCAAACTCTGTAATAAATCTTTCTAGACACAGATTTACGAGCCTGCAACATAGTATTAATCACTGAGTCAGAGAAACCTCTATGACTAAGCACTAAGCGTTCAATCTCCATACCTTCAAATTTAATGATTTGAGATCCTGATGGAAAAATGGGCCTTGAGATAGAAGGTCTGGCCTTAACGGAAGTGGCCAAGGTTGGCAACTGGACATCCGAACAAGATCCGCATATTAAAACCTGTGTGGCCATGCTGAAGCCACCAGCAGTACAAACGAACACTCCATTATGATTTTGGAAATCACTCTTGGAAGAAGAACTAGAGGCGGAAAGATATAAGCAGGTTGATAACTCCAAGGAAGTGTCAATGCATCCACTGCTTCCGCCTGAGGATCCCTGGACCTGGACAGATACCTGGGAAGTTTCCTGTTTAGATGAGAAGCCATCAGATCTATTTCTGGAAGCCCCCACATCTGACCAATCTGAAAAAACACATCTGGGTGAAGAGACCACTCTCTCGGATGTAAAGTCTGGCGACTGAGATAATCCGCTTCCCAATTGTCTATACCTGGGATATGGACCGCAGAAATTAGACAGGAGCTGGATTCCACCCAAGCAAGCATTCGAGATACTTCTTTCATAGCTTGAGGACTTTGAGTCCCACCTTGATGATTGAAATACGCCACGGTTGTGACATTGTCTGTCTGAAAACAAATAAACAGTTCTCTCTTCAGAAGAGGCCAAAACTGAAGAGCTCTGAGAATCGCACGGAGTTCCAAAATATTGATTGGTAATCTCGCCTCTTAAGATTTCCAAACCCCCTGCGCTGTCAAAGATCCCCAGACAGCTCCCCAACCTGAAAGACTCACATCTGTTGTGATCACAGTCCAGGTTGGACGAACAAAAGAGGCCCCTTGAGCTAAACGATGGTGATCTAACCACCAAGTCAGAGATAGTCGAACATTGGGATTTAAGGATATTAATTGTGATATCCTTGTATAATCCCTGCACCATTGATTCAGCATACAAAGCTGAAGAGGTCTCATGTGAAAACGAGCAAAGGGCATTGCGCCTGATGCTGCAGTCATGAGACCTAAAACCTCCATGCACATAGCTACTGAAGGGAATGATTGAAACTGAAGGTTCCGACAAGCTGCAACCAATTTCAGACGTCTCTTGTCTGTTAGAGACAAAGTCATGGATACTGAATCTATTTGGAAACCTAAAAAGGTTACCCTTGTCTGAGGAGTCAAAGAACTTTTTGGTAAATTGATCCTCCAACCATGTTTTCGAAGAAACAACACTAGTTGATTCATGTGAGATTCTGCAGAACGTAAAGACTGAGCAAGTACCAAGATATTGTCCAAATAAGGAAACACCGCAATACCCTGCTCTCTGATTACAGAGATTAGGGCACAGAGAACCTTTGAAAAGATCCTTGGAGCTGTCGCTAGGCCAAAAGGAAGAGCAACAAATTGGTAATGCTTGTCTAGAAAAGAGAATCTCAGGAACTGATAGTGATCTGGATGAATCGGAATATGAAGATATGCATCCTGTAAGTCTATTGTGGACATATAATGCCCTTGCTGAACAAAAGGCAGAATAGTCTTATAGTCACCATTTTGAATGTTGGTATTCTCACATAACGATTCAAAATTTTTAGATCCAGAACTGGTCTGAAAGAATTCTCCTTCTTTGGGACAATGAACAGATTTGAATAAAACCCCAGACCCCGTTCCTGAACAGGAACTGGCACAATTACCCCAGATATCTCCAGGTCTGAAACACACTTCAGGAAAGCCTGAGCCTTTTCTGGGTTCACTGGAATGTGTGAGAGAAAGAAACTTCTCACAGGCGGTCTTACTTTGAAACCTATTCTGTACCCTTGAGAAACAATGTTCTGAATCCAATGATTTTGGATTGAATTGATCCAAACATCCTTGAAAAATTTTAGTCTGCCTCCTACCAGCTGAGCTGGAATGAGGGCCGCACCTTCATGCGGTCTTAGGGGCTGATTTAGATCTTTTAAATGGCTTGGATTATTCCAGACTGAAGAAGGCTTCCAATTGGAAACCGTTCCCTTAGGGGAAGGATCAGGTTTCTGTTCCTTATTTTGTCGAAAGGAACAAAAACGGTTAGCAACCTTAAATTTACCCTTTAAGCTCCCTTCCCCCCAGTGACAGTTGAAATAATTGAATCCAACTGAGAACCATATAATTTATTACCTTGGAAAGAGAGAGATAGCAATGTTGATTTAGAAGTCATATCAGCATTCCAAGATTTAAGCCATAAAGCTCTTCTAGCTAATATAGCTAAATACATATATATGACATCAATTCTAATGATATCAAAAATGGCATCACAAATTAAATTATTAGCATGTTGAATTAACTTAACAATGCTATACACATTATGATTTGATACTTGTTGCACTAGGATTTCCTACCAAAAAGTTGAAGCGGCTGCAACATCAGCCAAAGAAATAGCAGGCCTAAGAAGATGACCTGAACATAAATAAGCCTTCCTTAGATAAGATTCAAGTTTCATATCTAAAGGATCTTTAAAAGAAGTACTATCTGCCGTAGGAATAGTAGTACGTTTAGCAAGAGTAGAGATGGCCCCATCAACTTTGGGGATCTTTTCCCAAAACTCCAATCTATCAGACGGCAAAGGGTACAACTTCTTAAACCTTGAAGAAGGAGTAAAAGAGGTACCCAGTCTATTCCATTCCCTAGAAATTACATCTGAAATAGCATCAGGAACTGGAAAAACCTCAGGAATAACTACATGAGGTTTAAAAACTGAATTTAAACGCTTACTAGTTTTAATATCAAGTGGACTAGTCTCCTCCATATCTAATGCAATCAACACCTCTTTCAATAAGGAACGAATATACTCCATTTTAAATAAATATGAATATTTGTCAGTGTCAATATCTGAGGCAGAATCTTCTGAACCAGATAGATCCTCATCAGAGATAGATAAATCAGAATGTTGTCGGTCATTTAAAAATTCATCAATTTTATGAGAAGTTTTAAAAGACCTTTTACGTTTATTTAAAGGTGATATGACAGACAAAGCCTTCTGAATAGAATTAGAAACAAATTCTCTCACATTAATAGGAATATCCTGAGCATTAGATGTTGAAGGAATAACAACAGATAATGGATTACTACTAATGGAAATATTGTCTGCATGTAAAAGTTTGTCATGAAAACTATCACAAATTACAGCCGGAGGTATAGTTACCACAAATTTACAACAAATGTACTTAGCTTTGGTAGAACCGACATCAGGCAGCAGGATTCCAATAGTGGATTCTGAAACAGGATCAGATTGAGACATCTTGCAATATGTAAGAGAAAAAATAACATATAAAGCAAAATGATCAATTTCCTTATATGACAGTTTCTGGAATGGGAAAAAATTCAAACAAAATAAGCCTCTGGAAACCAGAAGCAAAAAAAAAATAAAGACTTAAATAATGTCAAAAGTCTGGCGCCAAGAATGACGCCCACAACTGACAAAATATTTTTGGCCCCAGAAACGTCTGCAACACGAGCGTCATAGATGAAACAACTAAGTGAAAAATTCTCGGCGCCAACGAAGACGCCGGAAATGACGAAATGACGTCAACAAACATAATTCTCACACCAAAAAAGTCTTGCGCCAAGAATGACACAATAAATTATAGCATTTTGCGCACCCGCGAGCCTAACAGCCCTCAATTTAGAAAAGAAAGTCAATTTGAAAATTTCAGGTAAGAATTTTTTTATTTTTTTTTAATGTGCATTTCCCAAAATGAAACTGACAGTCTGTGAAAAGGAAATATA
>NC_069499.1:423687485-423694985 GCF_027579735.1 Bombina bombina
TAAGCCTTTTTATTACTATTTCCCAAGATTTCTATTATATTTATTTTGAAGCTATATGCGCAAAACGTACGTTGATGTGTAATGCAGGAATATTAATACTTTCCTTGACCAAAGGTAGATACATTACTTCTACTTATTGATAACATCGGTGATTAATACTTTCTGTGTCTTTTTAATATTTTCTGGGAATTAAATTAAAAAAATCACATTACTTTATTTTAAAACGCATGATATTTTTCACCATTATACCTGTGTTTTTATCTATAAAACTCTCATTTTACAAACTTACCAATTATTATTATTATTATTTTTTTATCAGGCGTATGTTTCCTTTCCTAAGTTTTAACATCTCTGGTCTGGATCCCACTGCTCACTATAATATTTTTGTGGATGTAATACTGGCTGATCCCAATCACTGGAGATTTCAAGGGGGCAAATGGGTTCCTTGCGGCAAAGCTGACACCAATGTACAAGGCAAGTCCAATTAACACGTTTTCCCTTCAATGGCTCTCGTTTAGGTGAGAAATATTAATTAATGCCTTTTGTGAGCAGGCTTGGACTCGACTTTTTTTTTTCTTATGCAAAATAAAAGATAGCAGATGAAGACAGAAAAGGCATAAATTAGGGTAGAAGAAATAATATGCAAATTGTTCAACTGTAGGAAAAGGAATTTGATAATATTTTACAAAGCTTGAGATTTGCTATTTAAGTCTTTATACATCTACTGCATTTGTTTAACAGGCAATAGGGTGTATATGCACCCAGACTCACCAAATACAGGAGCCCACTGGATGCGCCAAGAAATATCCTTTGGAAAAATGAAATTGACAAATAACAAAGGAGCGTCCAACAACACCGGGCAGGTGAGTGATAACCACACTCTCAGGTGTTTTATCTATAGAAATATCCCAAATGTACGACGGGTTTCTCCTTAGATATAATCAGCAGTCTGCTCTTCTTCAGCTTGGGAAATATTTATAGCTTGAGTGTTTTTTTTTTCACTTAATGCCATCTGTATAATGCATTGCAAGCACTTGATGGAATATAATTCATAGTTTGGAATAAATTACTGTGTATGGGTGATTAAGGTATATTAGTTTAATAAATATAAAGTTAGCAATTACATTATTGCTTAAACAGAGGCTTGTTGTATTTCATCTAATCATACTATGCATTAGTAGTAACTATAGATTTAATATGTATAGGATCTATACAGCTATTCCCCCCTCACATTATGGCTGTGTTTTTGGCAGATGGTTGTCTTGCAGTCTTTGCACAAGTACCAGCCCAGGCTGCATGTGGTGGAGGTAAATGAAGATGGAACAGAAGACACTAGCCAGCCTGGCAGAGTTCAGACTTTCACGTTCCCAGAGACACAGTTCATTGCTGTAACTGCCTACCAAAATACCGATGTAAATATCTTCTACATAGATCAGTTAATTACCATTGCAACCAATTTACTTATTTATGTTCATAATAATTGATAATTTATCATAGGCTTTTAGGTTGAAAAATTAATAAATTATCAATCCAAATATATTAAAAAAATAATGAAATGTCATTGAAGACATCTATCTATCTATCCATCTATCTATCTATCTATCTATCTATCTATCTATCTATCATCTATCTATTAGATAGAGTAGTGTGTTTCTTAATAGCTCTTATTTTTCAGTACATGTAGATTTGCTTTATCTATATCAACCTGTAGCATATGAAAATTAATTTCAATTAATTTCGAGTAAAATTATTATTCTGTTTTTCTAGATCACACAATTGAAAATTGATCACAACCCATTTGCCAAAGGATTTCGTGACAACTATGACACGTAAGTGACACGTTTCTATAAAATGTTAATATTCAGATGTAATAAATACATAAATGTGTATTAATACTAGAATGATATTTGTATCTGTATTATTGTTGAAATAGCCACGCTGGTAAACCATAGGTATTTCTATGTAACATTTAGTAAATTATTATTTTAAATTAATATATATATATATATATATATATATATATTATATATATATATATATATATATATATATATTATAGACACACATATAATTTAAACTTTAATATTTTAAATTAAAATGCTTGTCTTCCTGAATATATAATGCTTTACATAATACCAGAGCAAAATATGTAATTGCATTAATTTTACACATTTAGTATATTTTGCTAAACCAGTCTACAAGCGAACTACCTAGTAGGGTGCAATGCCCATAAAGCGTCTGTTGAATACAGGATCTAGAAGGAATTTAAATACTAGGGCTGGATGGGTTGTAATCTCACTTTGTCGCAGGCCATGATGTTGTAAAATTCTAAATCTACTTTATTTTACCCTGGAGCAGGGTAATGTCTATAATTACTTTTAAAACCTTTAAGTATTATATCGAACAGCCCAATGACACTAATACAACAACCAGATATTTAAGTAAGGGTTAGTAAATCCTGTTAAACTGTCAATTCTCTGGGGAACTTGGCTATTGAATTCGACTTTACCAGCTTACAAGAAAATTGCCTGTGTAAGTCAACATATTTCTTACATATCTATAGAAAATGTTAAAATATTGCAAATAAATAATATTAATTCGGCCTCTTCTTCCATAAACTAGTCACTGAAACACTATGACTTGTGCTAGATTATTATTATTATTAATTGTATTATTATGAATAATCATTGTATTAGTATTATTATCATTGATATTGCTACTTCTACGACTAATAATAATAATAATAATAATAGCAATAACAATAATAACCTTCCCATTAGTGTTAAAATGAATAACTCCTCTGTGTACAATAAATGCTACTGAATATGCCTTTTAGCACTTTATGTATTCCTGGAAGCACGAGGTCCAAATCGAACCAGATTTGTGGTTATAGAAACTGTAAATATTGAATACATTTGAGGTTGTTTTTCTTTGATATTTTATATCACTGGCGAATACATATGAGTTGTATCCGTTATAAAGACGCAAACTCCTATGCCTGTCCTGTCCTTAATTTGTTTCCAAAAATAAATTTAGAAGTTTTGTTGGGATCACAATTCATTGCAATAGAGGAAGGGGGTTGCAACTTTTATGCATTTATTATGTGCATATTTATTAATGTTCATATTTGTATTGTACTATGTTTCACAAATATGCAAATTATTGTTGAATAGGTATTACATTCGAATACCATATTCAAATATGCTGTTACTCGCCATGGGTGCCAATATCAATATTAATAAAAACAATATTAAATATATACTTCTGTTTAAAATGTTTTATGATCCAGAGGCCTTGAAAAAAGGTAGTCAGTTTACTATGGATCGCCATTGTTCTATTAAATTACTTAATCAAGGGTAATATCTTTGATTTATATATATATATAAGGTATTTGCATAAATGTATAAAAGTGTAATAATATAGTTTAAAAAATACGTGTCACACAACAAATGGTTGTTGAAAGTAAACTAATACCTCATTTATTTATTTGTGAACCCAACATAAAATTTGCGAATCACTGTAGAACATATTACTTAGTAGTAAGTGCAAATGTATCTACAATTATTCTCCAAATTAGAGACCGTTATGAGTATAGATCAACTCCATCAAATAAAACTATAGATGTCTTATATTTTCCTTATCGGTTTCAAGAGAATGATGTTCAGAACCCAAATTACGTTTCTTTAAGTTTATATACATGGGGCAATGTTGTGCTAGTTTTTGTTATCATTTATTTTATTACGCAGTTTAATTCGCTGCTTGGCATAAACTTGACTATATTTTAATTTACACCTTACATGTTCTAGTATTACTGAGCTAGTTTAGGTCTTACTCGTGCAAAATACCTGCTTTAAATAATTCATATTACTTTGTGATGTATTTTAAATATTCCCATTCGTTTTTAACTTTGTCCAAGACATCCACTTTACGCTCATTATATTTGTAATCTTAAATGTTATGCGCTACTCTTCTATTTCTTGTTTCTAACATTGTCACCTTCATTAAAGGGACACTGAACCCATTTGTTTCCCTTCGTGATTCAGATAGAGCATGCAATTTTAAGCAACTTTCTAATTTACTCCTATTATCAATTTTCTTTATTCTCTCGGTATCTTTATGTGAAAAGCAAGAATACAAGTTTAGATACTGGTCCATTTTGGGTGAACAACCACCTGGGTTGTGCTTGCTGGTTGGTTGATAAATTCACCCACCAATAAACAAGTGCTGTCCAGAGGATGAACCAAATATTGGCTGCCTCTTTAGCTTAGATGCCTTCTTTTTAAAATAAAGATAGCAAAAGAACGAAGAAAAATTGATTATAGGAGTAAATCAGAAAGTCGCTTAAAATTGCATGCTCTGTCTGAATCAGGAAAGAAAAAAATTGGGTTCAGCAGTGTCCCTTTAAGATGTAGGAAGTATAATTACAGCAACCTATATATCATCTAGTGCGCTTAGATAGTATTAGGCCAAAACTTAATCTACCACAATTCATTATAAAGTCCCCCAAACAGCAATGATTTTTTTCCGAGAGATCTATTAAATTAAAATCATACTTAAAATATTATTTGTATTAATGTTTATTCCTCTTTATTAGCGGTTACTCATCTCAGATGTCTGTAACATTTTGTGCTTACCCTATATAAGTGTGTGATGTAATATGCATACTATAATAATTGTATATATATGAATGTGAGTGTATATGCACATATAAACATGATGCACACACCTATACATTACTTGGTATATCATGCAAGTATGAAGTATTAAAAAGCATATTATAACGTTATTGATAGATGGGTTAGGAATACTATAATACGTGTAAGTTTGCCCATATCTATATAATAAACACACTCACACCGTTTGCTAACCCAAACTAATTATAAGTGTTATATTCTAATATATCAATTCTTTTAGTCAGAACCAGACATACTGTATATTCCAGTTGTTTTGATATCCCATGTACTTGAGTACACAGTTGAATTTTTTTGACCTGCACCTTATTTGTATTTATTATGCCTTGCAGGATATATACCGGCTGTGACCTTGACCGGCTCACCCCATCACCCAATGACTCCCCTCGTTCTCAGATTGTGCCCGGTGCCCGTTACTCTATGGCGAGCTCCTTTCTACAAGATCAGTTCGTCAGCAACTACGCCAAGTCTCGCTTTCATCCTCCGGGTACGATGCCTGGGCCTGGCACTGACCGGAGCGTTCCTCACACTAACGGGCTTCTGTCCCCTCAGCAAACCGAAGACCCGGGAGCTCCCTCCCCACAGCGCTGGTTTGTAACTCCTGCTAATAACCGCCTGGACTTCACCACAGCCTCAGCCTACGATACGGCCACTGACTTCGCAGGCAACGCCGCCACACTATTATCTTATGCAGCTGCCGGGGTCAAGGCACTGCCACTTCAAGCTGCTGGTTGCACAGCACGCCCCCTAGGCTACTACAGTGACCCCACTGGATGGGGAGCGCGGAGCCCACCTCAGTACTGTACCAAGTCCGGCTCAGTGCTCTCCTGTTGGCCACCAGGGGGTAGAATGGGAACTACTAACCCCTACCTGACTGGGGCAGATGATGCTGAAAGCCTTGCAAATGCCGAAAGGTCCCCTTTGAGCGAGGACACGAAACCGAAGGACCTGTCTGACTCTAGCTGGATCGAGACACCACCTTCTATCAAATCTATGGACTCCTCAGACTCCGGAATCTATGAGCAGAGCAAGAGGAGGCGGCTCTCCCCTGCGGATCCTGCAGTCTCTGGTAGTTCTTCTCCTCTGAAAAGCGAAACTCTTCCCTCTAGAGACTGTGAGAAAAACTGCGTCAAGGACTTGGGCTATTATGGTTTTTACACTCATACCTAAAGGCTAGTAGCAACTCAACTCAACCCTACCCACCCACTTATTGTTACTCAGCGAGGTCACAAACCTGGAGAACTCTGTCTAAGCAGCATCCATGGGACTTGCTATTCAGCACTGGCACCTCACCCTTCACTTTGTATATATCCATCTTCACATATCTGCATCTCTTCTCTAAAGCACAAGGTGGTCTGTTTCAGCACCACTTGATGCATGGATAAGCATGGCTTCCAAGACCGCACAATGGATAGCAATATGGTCAGTACCATGGACAGCACCATTTATCAAACTTTGGCTAGCGCCCCTGAACAGCTCTATGCTCAAAGCAAGAATTAGGATCAAAACCATGGAGAGCACCATGGTCCCTCACCTAATGATTCACTAAAAGCAGCATCTTGTTACGATTTTCAATCCTAAACAAAATCCTTTTAGAGATTGCTTTCTTTTCAGAACCGACATAAGTAACAGCGCTTCCTTCCATGGTCATTAAATCCTTTCATGGTAGGAACGTGGAACTAAACTGTAATAAAACTGTGAAATTAATGTATAGTTTTTATTTTTATTTTGGGCAGTCCTCAGAAATGTTTATTATATTTTCGTTTTTATTGTAATGTTGAATCATTTGAATGACCTATTTGGCAGTCACTAAATAAGAAGGGTATCACCTTGAGGAACTGTAAATGTGTTTTTCATATATAATTCCTAAGCAATTTTCCCAAGGATTATTGAGTAACTTCAAGATCTTTTTTAGTTAGATATAACATCAATAACAGCAAACAATATCTCATCATATATGTAATATTTCAATATATCATTTAATTTTTTTGTGCCAAAATTCAGGATATTGCCAAACAATAAACTTTATTAATAAATACTATTTTTTTTGCATTTTTAAGTACCTGTAAATGTTTATAAATATTACAAAACTTCCCCAAATTACATTCTGATGTTGGTCCGTAGTGCATGTAGTTAAATGAAAAAATGTGGGTTGTATATTTAATGCATTACAGTTTAAAGGTCCATTTAAATTGGTAGATTTATTAAGTATGGATAGTATAGCTGTTTTTAATTTAGTTATTATTCATTTTGTAAGTCTTGTCTACCCTCTACCTATAAGACTCACAACCCTAAAATGTGTAGAAAACCAGTTATTGGCAAATCTTGTTTAATTTGATATTTACCAAAAATGTAACCAGGGAGTAGTGGTTCGATTTCATCTTTATACAAATATGCACACTTTGGACTTAAAATTGAATGCAATTTTGTTTAATCATTCTCATGTAATACCTTGTTATATCCGTGAAATTAATACTTTGAAGAGGTTTCCTGCTTCTTAAATGTTTTGGGCTTGTTTGTAATTGTCTGTTTCACACGTAAAATAAATCCAGCAAAAACAAATATTTCACAATCTGAGATTTTCTATTTGCGTGGATTTAAAGTTAGGGCTCTATACAATATATATATATATATATATATGTGTGTATATATATATATATATATATATATATATATATATATATATATATATATATGTGTGTGTGTGTGTGTGTGTGTGTGTGTGTGTGTGTGTGTGTATATATATATATATATATATATATATATACACATACACACACAATGCTATATATATTGCCTTCTTATCTAT